>NW_026973449.1:0-25000 GCF_036172545.1 Culicoides brevitarsis | reverse complement strand
TTGTTAATATTGAAAAAAAATGAATATCGTATAAAATAACTGGTAGGTAGGTACGGAAATGTTAAATTAAATGAAAATAATTAAAATTCTCGAATTATTTTGATTTTTTAATTTAAAATTTAAAAATTACAAATTTTTATGTTAAATATAAAAAAAAATAATTTTAAATTATAATTTTTAATATTTTTTAAATAAAAATTAATTTTTATAAACAAAAAAATAATAAATATAAAAAAAAAATAATTTTTGATAATAATTTTTAAATAAAAATTAATTTTTATAAACTAAAATATAATAACAAAAAAAATTAAAGAATATTTGAAAAAAAATTTTTTTTTTCTATTTTTTTTTTATTATTTCTTCATTGTGTTTTTAATTTTTAAAAAATTTTTCAATTTTTTCGATAATAAAAAAAAGGAAAAATATTTTTTTTATATTTAACATTTCCCGCTTCTTCCTGTTTATTTATTTTTTTTTTCATAAATTATTTGAGAAATTTTTATAAAATTTTTTTTTGTGAAGAAAATCCATGCCAAAATACAATTTCCAATGCAAAAATTTTGAAAAATTGAATTATTTTTGAAGATAAATAATTTATTAGGTCACGTGACTCGCATTAATAACGAATAAATTTTAATGTTAGTGAGACGAATGAAAATGATTCTGTTATACATAAGTACTGTTTTCCGGTGAATAAAAACTCATCGATCGCGCGTTTAAATTCACACGAAAACATTACATTGCAGATTTGAGACGAATTAAATTGATAAAACGGAAGATGGCGCTACAATCACGTTGTCAATATCCTGTTTGGAGCCACCGGAAATGCGGCATGAATTGGAACTAATTTTGAGATTTCCTTTATCACTTTCATTCGTCTCAGTTTCACAAACAAAAAATGGACCTAATCCAATACTCATCTAGCGATTCGGAAAGTGCCGACGAAATGGACAAATCCGCCGAAATACGGGTAAATATTAGCATTAATTTGTCGTTCAATCGTCTCCCCGTGTCAACATCTTCAAGGTTTCTCTCCGGAATTGGAATTTCGCTGAAAATCTATCGATGAAAAAATTTGTTTTTTTTTTTTGATGCATTTTTGATGCAAGAATTTCCTCGGATTTTCATCTTTTCACGTCGAAACCTGAGCATTTGAAGGACTTTTGCGGAAAAATTTCTCAAAAAAATTCAAGTTTTGGCTCGTTTTCAATTTTCTTGCACACACTTGATTGATATTTGCAAAGGAAAATCTATTTTTGGATCATATTTTTATGATTATTTGGTTCATATTACAACAACAACAACAAAAACTCGACTTCCGATCAATATTTCCGTAGTATTTATTGCAAACATCATTCAAACTCGATGCATTTACATTTTTGCGATTATTTCGGGGCATGTGGCTCGAAAATGTTGCCAGCGGCAGTAAATCGTGCGAGAATCCATAAAAATTATTATTTCCGAGGTGTCACTTTTGCGTGATTCATTTGCAACTTTATTTGATTTTGATTCCGATAGATGTTTTGCAGCTCGGTGTGTCGTACGGGGAAACCTCGCCCTTTCATTACTTCGGTAATAAATTCGGATTGCGTGAGTTAGATGGGTTGAGAATTCATTGAATTTTGACTCGTTGAGCGATAATTTAGGACACAGCTAGTGTTTGCATTGATTGTTTAAAGGACTTTCGTTACTAAGGACAATCCAATTTTTATGAGGCTTTTACTTTTTTGAGAAATTTGGTCTTGCTCGACATGATTTTTTTCCCTTTTTGAACCTTTTAGCTTCGAAATTTCAAGTTTGGAGGTCTAAAATTTTCAATTTTCGTCTTTAGAGACGAGAAATTGTCGATTTGTGATCTTTTTTGCTTCAACTTTTATGTTTTAAGGTCGAAATATTTCAATTTTTCATCAGTTTATGTCTCTTGTGATTCAAAATTCGAAAAAAATGTTCCTTCTTTCTTCCAAATTTGTACTTTTTGGGTCTAAAATTTTCATTTTTTGTCAACTTTCGCTTTCAAAGACAAGAAATTCTTAATATTTGGTCACTTGAATATCGAAATTTCAACTTTAAGAGTCTAAAACTTTAATTTTTTGTCCATTTTCCTTTTTAGAGTCAATTTTTGACCCTACTTGCTTCCAAAATTTAAACTTTTATGTCTCTTGAGGTAAAATTTTCTTTCAAATTTTAACCAAATGGATCAAAAATCTTCACTTTTTGAACAATTTTCATCTTTTGGGACAAGAAATTTGGATTTTTACTACTTTTCGCTTAAAAATTTCATCCTTTTAGCTCTAAAACTTTCAATTTTTAATCACTTCATGTCTTATTTGGATCAAAATTTGAATTATTTTTCCTTTTTTTCCAAAATTCCCCTTTGAGAGTCTTAATTCTTCATAAAATTTAATTTTTCAACAAATTTTCAAAGAAAATTTTCTCAAAAATTGAATTTCCATCCAAAATTTTTCATTTACTGCAAAAAACTTGTCTTCCTCACTCGAAACGGCCTTAACTGTAGTGCCTGCCTCAATCAACATGACATAACAACCAGCAGCTAATCGTCGACAGACATGCACGAAACGCAACGCGCTACTACACCAACTCTCGTTTCGTTTTCCTATTTAATTTGGCACGATCCTTCGCACAGTAAACAAACTTTTTTCCATTTATTTCCTCGTCATCGTCTTTTATCTTCGTTTCACTTCGTCGCGAACAGCCGACAAATTGCATTTTCACGTCGATTGAACCGCAAAAAAAAAGGAAAAATCCTTTTCTGTAACTTTGAACTTTTTTGTTTTTTTGGAAAAATCAATCAAAAAACTTTCCAAAATCAACCGAAAGTAACCCAATTTGCTGTTTGCAATCCTGAATAGTGACAATTCCTTTAGGCTGAATCCAGAAAGTCATCGACAGAGTCCCTGGGGAAGCCAAAGACGACAAAAGAAAGTCCCGAGCCGCGTTCCGGCGACAAAAAGACCCGACATGAAGACGACAGCCCTCGGAAGAAAGCTGAAATGGAATTGAGTGAGGTGAGTAAAAGTTTTGAAAATTTAGTTAAAAAATCATTTTCTTGCAAAAAATTCTTTAATTTTGTAAATAAACTCATGCCAAAAAAAAAATTAAATAAAAAATCGCCCATTTCTCCCCCATTTAAAAAAATATTGAAAATTTTTAAATTAATTTTATTAACACAAACGTATATATTATTATGTGTGTTGCATATTATTATTGTTCGATTTAAAAAGATTTAAAAACCGAACTCTACCACTCGACGAGTGCGAGACAATCAAGCGATGTGTCACGAAAAAGTAGCAAGAGACACACGTTCCTTTTTGTAAATCCGAAATTTTGTTCCGACAAAAAGCCAAGACGAAAAGAGTTAAAAGTGCGTCTTCCCCTCTATCCAGAAATGTAAGATTGTTAAAATTGGGCGTATGCACGTGAGTATTTTTAATTCAAAACTTAACGTTTCTTTTAGAAATTTCAAGTTGAGAGAAACGTTTCTTTTAATTTTAAAAATATTTAAAAAAAATAATTGAAAATTTTTAGCAATCATCAGAATTTTCTGTGAAAAAGCATCCATTTTAACAAACCTCTTTCTTTTTTTTCGTTTATTTTTTGTCTGAAACTCTCGAGACAGGATTCTGAATGTATAAAAATTCTGTTTCAGGATTCGGATGAAAAGCCAAGGAAACACAAGGCGCGTTATTCGCCCGAAAGACGTTCGCGAGAGCGGGAGGTAAGTTTTTTTTTAAATTAAATATTTTATTATTTTTATCAAAAAATTAAAAAAAAAATATTTATTAAATATTTAAATTTTAAAAAAATTAAAAATTCATCATTTTTATCAAAACATAAAAAAAATTAATAATTATTATTTATTTTTTTTTTTATTTAAAATTAAAATTTATATAATTTTTAATGAAAAATTACAAAAAATTTAATTAATTTTCCTAAAAATATAAAAAAAAAATAATTAATATTTAATTTTTAATTTAATTTTTAAAATAATTTTTTAATTATTCTTTTTTAAAATTATTTCGATAAATTATTTTAAAATGAATTTTTATTTTTTTTTTTTTTTTTTTTTTTTTTTTTTTTTTGAAAAAAAATTAATTTTTAATTTTTTTATCACAAAATTATTAAAATAAATTGAAAATAATTTTTTGATTATTATTTTTTTTAAATTAAAATTTATATAAAATTTTTTAAAAATAAAAAAAATATATTTTTTAAAAAAAATTAATATTTAAATATTTTTTTTTCAATTTAAAATAAAAAAAGGTATTTTTTATAATTTTAATTTTAAATTAATTTTCATTAAAATTTAACTAAATTATTTTTATATTTTTTATTATTTTAAAATTAAAAATTTTTTAATTAATTTTTTTAAATATTTAATTATTTATTAATTTTTCTTTTAATTTAAATGAATAAATTTATTTTTTTTTCCTTATAAAAAATTACAAATTTTGTAAATGATTATTCTTTATTAACAATTTAATTTTTTTTAGTCGTCGTACAAAAAACGAAGCCATCGAGAGAGAAGCGAAGAACGTCGCTACGACGATCGTCGACGCCGCGACAAAGAAAGAAGCCGCCATCACAGCTCACGTGACGATTATAGTGAAAAAAGGCACCGCAGTGACAAATACCGACACAATGACACTCGTTCTCGTGGGGATCGACGCAGCAGCGACAAATACGACAGAAAATATCGTGGCAACACTGAGCGCAGTAATAGCGGATATTCTGAGTCTGACAAATACAAACGTTCAAGTCGCGATGACAACAACGGATCTCGACGACGACGACATCGTTCGCGATCCGCATCCCGAGAAAAATCGCGCGATACACGCTACCGTTCTCATTCAAGATCCAAAGAGCGCGCAGATGACCGTCGTTTAACCAGTTCCGTGTCCCAACAAGTCACATCAACCACCGCATCCATCACGCAAGGCAACAAGGAAAAATCTCCCGATATCGCAGCTGTGACAACACCCCCAATAATCCAAAATCCCGTCAACAATCCCGTCGTCGCCGAACGAAAACTCGCAAAATTAGACCAATTAGGCATCACGTTGCACACAAATTCACTCACGGCATCGTCAAGCAAACTACCCGAAGGCGTCGAAATTCCCGCATATTACAATCCCAATGCGATCAACGTCACCAAATATGCCGAGCAAATTCAGAAACGCAAACTTTTGTGGAGCGGCAAAAAGTCAGAGCCCGCAGCAGCGACAAGTACATGGAACAAAGCGACCTTTTCGCAAGACACCGACGGAAAAGTTGCCTCGAAATTCATGCGATTGATGGGAATTAAAGACGGGGTTCCGCCTCCGCAGCCCGAAGCAAATGCCGAAAGTGACTTGGATAAGCAGAAAAAACTGTTTTCTACGATGGAGCAACAGTACGAGGTTGCACGACAAGTTACTCACACAATGCGTGGCGTGGGACTCGGATTTGGATCTCAACCGCGTCAGTTTTAACACAAAAAAGAAAAAAAAATTGAATATTTATTGAAATAGCTTGATTTTCGTCTGTCAAATATATCACATTTGGTATTTATTATCAATAATTTAGTGTTTTTTTTTAATAGTTTACGATATTACGATAGGAAAAGAGATAGAGAGTAATAGTATACAGTTTAGATATTTGAGGGCGATTCAGTGATCAAAAATGTTTTTAATTTTTTTTTTTTTTTTTTGTGAAATTTTCAGGATTTCGATTTTTTTTTTAATTTTTCAAAAATGAGAAAAAAATATTTTTTTATCAAAAATTAAAAAAGAATATTAAATTATTTTTTAAATTAAAATTTTTAATATTTTTTTTTAATTAATAATTTTTTTGAAAATTCATGATATTTGAAAAAAAATAATTAAAAATTAAATCCTATCTTTTGACAATTTTTTTAAATTATAAAAAATTAATTTTATAAATTTTTTTAATTAATTTTATTTTTTTTTTTTTTATTTTTGGAAAATTAAAAGAAAAAATTCTCGTCAAATAAAAAAATATTAATTATTTTTATAAATTAAAATTTTTATAACAAATTTTTGAAAATTTATGATTTTAATCAAAAATAATTTTTTTTTTTTGAAGATTTAAAAAAATTAATTAAAAATTAAATTTATCATTTTATTTATTATTAAAAAAAAATTTTAATTTTATTAATTTTTCGAATTTGTTTTTTTAATAAATTTTATTTGTTTTTAAAATTCAAAATTAATTTAACTTTTTGCTTGAAAAAAAAATTAAAAATTTAATTTTTCACAAAAAGAAAATCATTAAAAAAAAAATCATAAAATATTATATAAATGTTCATTAATTTTCAGTAAAAAATGAAAAAAAAAATTAATTAAATTTAAATTTGGATAGAAAAAATATTTTGATAAAAAAAATATAAAATTTTGATAAAATTCAATTTTTCCCAAATAATTTTTAAAAAATTAAAAAATCCAATTTAAAAACATTTTTGATCACATTTTCGCCCAAAGTTATAGAATAGTATTCACTCAATAGTGAGAAATTTGAAGCGTCTTTTCGTTTCTGAGCCATCTGGCAACGCCATTACGTATTTTCTCAGTCCCGACAATATCACGGCTGTGCTTACAAGCAACGCTCCTATCAGCGAATGCACCGTCGGCATTTCGTGAAAGAAACAAATTTGCCAAATAAAGGCAAACACAATGTCAGATGATCTCGCAATCGATACGGGTCCTGCTTGTTCGACTTGTAGCGCTAAGGTAAGTAAAATTTGGCCTGCAAAACTAAAAATCGCGAGTAACAGAATGAGAAGGCGATCTGTTCCGCACTTTGGCATGCAAAATCCAAAGTAACAACTAACAATGAGCGTGTAACAAATGGAAAACAATCCAAAATTTGTCATAATCACAGAGTAATGAAGGCCTTTCAGTGCCTAAAATGAAATTTTTCAACAATTTAATTAAATTTTCATAAATTTATTACTTACCCTCAACAGCACATACGCATTTGCAGCAAACAAAGTGCCACAAAATGCCGTTATTGGTCCAAACATGTATTTCAATCCGCTATTTTGGGTCGTCAGAGATGGCAATTGTTCCGGCACAGTAACTTCCGCATCTCCAAACAGCGTTTTTGGCATCGTTATGAAAATTATTCCTAAAATTGTGAGTGCTATGGTTCCTATATGGAAGTATCCGCATGGTTCTTTGAGGAAAACTTTCGCAAAAATCCCGACAAAAACGGGCGTTGAGAACAAAATCGTTGAAGCGTCTCCCAATTCCATCTGACGAAACGCATAAAAGCTACAAATGAGGCTCGTTGCTCCGACAAAACTCCTCAAAAGCAGCAAAATCCGCTTTCCATTCGGAAAAACCTCTTCTTGCTTGTACAAAACGATCGGAATTGCCGGAAGCAGACCGATAAATCGAAACATTGCCAACTCAATGGGATTGATGTCAGTCAAACTCTTCACAATAACCGAACAGAGCGAGAAAAAAAGTGACGAAAGTGTCGCAAGTAGCACACCGAAATACGGAGGCCTCGTTGTCGTCGTTGTGCTATGTAATTTTTGTCTGTCAGACATAACTGTTGTCGATAAATTTTGGAGTTCAAGGGTTTCAGGCATCCGTTGACACGAAAAAAGGCCTCACGCACACAAATTTTCTCCGTAGGCAACAATCAACTGGTTACCCGTTAAATATTAACAAGTATGTATCACAACTATTGCAATTTTTTCAATCGATAATGCTATTGTCTAACCTTCTTTCTAACCATGTTGCTCATTTAGGAATACAAATTTCGGGAAATCTAAAAGAAAAAGACAAAAATTTGGTAAAAAATTGAAGATTTTCATTGAAAAAAGGATAAAAAACTTACCATGATAGATTTTTTAATAGAAATTTTCCTTTTTTTTAAGAACGATGTGACGTGAAGTGAAAAAGAATTTAATTTTTCATAAAGTTCGGAGACGGAAAATTCGCTTTTATGGTAAGTTTGATGTCTATCCGTAAAATTTTTCATCTTTTTTAAATTTTAAAATTAATTTAAATTTTTAATATTTTCTTCCAAAAATTACTGATTTTGAAAATTTTCAAGTCAAAAAAAAAATACAAAAAAATTAAATTTCTTTAGAAAAAATAAAAAAAATATTTAAAATATTTTTTTGAAGCAAAATTTACCTTAAAAAATTACTAAAATTAGTTTTTTTAAATTTAAATTAAAAATACGCTTTCGTCCTTTTCATTTTCTATTATGCTATCCTAACATTTTCCTGTTTCTGACAGTTTCCTTCCAATAAATAACCAAACGTTTCCATCAAATTTTAATTTTAAAGCATCATGCGTCTCCATCAATGTCAAATTTTAATCGATTTTTCCTTCAAATTTGAATTTTTCAGAAATATTTTGACCTAAAAAGACATTTTAACGTTAAAAAAAAAATTTCAATAAAAGTTCATTCATAAAAACCGAAAAAATTTCAAATTTCGCTCCAGATGATTGCTGTCAAAACAGCTGTTTCCATAAAAGTCCATGAAAAAATCGATATTCCATAGAAAAATGATCACACAGAATTTTCGTTTCGTACAATTTTCCTCGAATTAAGAACCTGTAAAAATCGTGATTTAATTATTATTTCGATTTCTCCTTTCCCTCGTGTCTTACAAATTTATTGTTTTTGATGTTATGTGGTCAGTATGTGGTCATCTTCGAAACTCCCAGTTCCCCTAAAGGTAAGAAAAATATTTTTTTTTTTTTTGAGTGAAGAAAAGTAATAAAAATTGATTTTTTTAAAGTATCTCATTATCATCACCTGTTGTTACATTTGTTTCGGTTGCAAGGCAGCACTCGATGGCGACTTTGTGTTTGACGATAACGTTGCGATCCGCAAGAATGCAGACATCAGTCTCGAGTCTCCGATCACTCAGATGTTCCGAAATGACTTTTGGGGCGGCAAACTCGACAACCAGAGTCACAAATCGTATCGCCCTCTGACAATTTTGACGTTTCGCATGGAAAATCAGGTGTACGGATTGAAGCCGATGTACATGAAAATTGTGAATTTGGTGCTGCACTGCATTTGTTCGTGCTTGGTTTATTCCGTGACGAAGGCAATCTTTGCGACAATCGATGATGGGGTGAATTTTTATGCGGCGGTGCTGTTTGCCGTGCATCCAATTCACACGGAAGTCGTTTCGGGAATTGTGGGACGTGCCGAGTTGCTGTCTTGCATCTGCTTCTTGGTCTGTTTGTGGCTGTACGTGAAATCACGACTTCCCTTTTTGTTGTTAGTTGTTTTTTTAACGAGTCTCAGTTTTGTGGGACTGTTGTGCAAGGAAAATGCAATAATGATCTTGGTGAGTTTTTTTTTAAATTAAAATTTTTCAAAATTTATTTCAAACTTTTTGTCTTCATTTGAAAAGTCAAAAATTAAAAAAGTTAAAAATATTATCAAAAATTATCTTTTTACATTTTTTTTCTTCTTTTTCAATATAATTTTAATAAATTTCAATTTTTGTTTTAATTTTGAATACAAAAACAAATTAAATGTCGAAATTTTTTGTAGAAAAATTGTATTTAAAAATTATTTTATTCATTTAAAATATTTTTCATGAAATTAAAAATTTATTGTTAAAATTTTAATTAATTAAATATTAAAATAATTTTTAAAAAATTATTTCAGAACATTTTAAGTTAAAAATTAAAAAAAAAATATTAAAAATAAATTAATTAATTAATTTTAAAATATTATTCATTTTATTTTATTATATTATTCAAAAATAAATTCAAACTAATTTTTAAAAAATTAAATAAATTATTTAAATTTTTATTTTGTGTAAAATTATTTCTATTAATTTAATTTAAAATTATTTAATTTTAATTAAATTAAATTATTATTTTTTAACAAAAATGATTATTGAATTAATTTTTTTAATTTTAAATTTAATTTAATTTTAATTTTTTTTTTTATTTTTTTAATTATTTTAAAAATTAATTTTAAAAATTAATTCAATTAAAAAATATAATCAAGAAAAATATTGAAAGTTGATTAAAAAGTTCTTAAATTTTAATAATTTAATATGAATTTATTTTAAAAAAAAATGTAAGACAAAAAGTTTGAAATAAATTTAAAATAAATAAATTTCTTTAAAAAAATTTAAAATTAATGAAAAAAAAATTTTTTTTTCAGCCAACATGTGTTACGCTTGATACATTAAAGCATCTCAAATGGATGCATGTGATAAAATGCTCAAAGAAACATTTATTAACACAACGAAATTTTAAGAATGCCCTACTCGTACTACTTACGCTTCTCTTGCTGTACTTTCGCCTATACATTATCGACTTCCAGGGACCGACATTTAAGGCAGTCGATAATCCCGTCGCAAGTTCTAACTCAACGTTAACACGAATCTTAAGTCAAAATTATTTGTATGCCTTAAATACATGGCTCTTATTGTGCCCCGATTGGCTCGCCTTTGATTGGGCACTCGGCACAATACCGCTCGTCGAGTACTTTAGTGATGTTAGGATATTAGGAACTGCCGTGCTGCATCTTTTCATCGTTCTTCTCCTCCTGCATGGCAACCGGAACGAACTTATGGCACTTGCGTTGCTCGTGTTGCCCTTCGTTCCCGCCTCCGGACTGATTCGCGTCGGATTTGTCATCGCTGAACGTGTCTTGTATGTGCCATCGATCGGATTTTGCGTGCTCGTGAGCATGGGATTCGTCAAAATGCAGAAATTTTATCCGAAATTCCGCAGAATTATTCTTATGATGTTCTCGTTGTTGCTGCTCGTGATGATGGCAAAGTCGTTGGTGCGATCTATCGAATGGAGCAACGAGGAGAGTTTATTTAGATCCGCATTGCCGATTTGCGGGAACAATGCAAAAGTGCATTATAATATTGCGCGCGTGGCGGCAGAGAAAAACCAAAAGGAAGTGGCTTTTAGACATTATAAGCGGGCGATCGAGTTGTATCCGGAATACGAATCGGCTCTTATGAATCTCGGCAACTTGTATCGCGAGAGTAACGACTTGGAAATGGCAGAATATTACTTGAAAAAATCTGTTGAAGTGATGTAAGTTACAATTTTTCACTAAAAAAATAATTTAAAAAAAATAATTAATTTAATTTTTTTTTTTAATATTAAATTTTTCATTTTTAATAATAAATTGATTGAAAATTTAAATAAAATTAAAAAAAATAAAATTAAAAAAATAAATTGAATTTACAAAAAAATAATTTAAAAAAATTAATTTAAATTATTTTAATTAGTTTAATTTATTTTTTCTTTAATTTTCAATTTTAATTAAATTAATTAAATTAAATTAAATTAAATCAAATTAATTTTTTAATTTTGCAATATTTAATTTTTTTTAAAAAATTAATAGAATGAATAAAATTAATTTAAATTAATTTTTTAAATTTTTTTCAAATATTTAAATAAAATTAAAAACCAAAAAAAAACAATTAAATATTAAAATTAAAAAAAAAAATTATTTAATTTAATTTATTTTAATTAATTTAATTTTTTAAAAATTTTAATTGAATTAAATTAAATATATTTAATTAAAATTCAAAATTAATTAAAAATTAAAATAATTTTTTTTTTCTTTAAGGGACGACTTTTCAACGGCATGGATGAACCTCGGGATAGTTCAAGCAGCGATGAAAAATTACCGTGAAGCTCTCGCAAGTTACAAAAAAGCCTTGAAACATCGTAAAAAATATGCCAATTGTTACTATAACATCGGAAATCTCGTAATTATCCCCCAAAAATTCAATTTTCATTAAATTTTAATTAATTTTAATTTTTTCCCGCACAGTACATTGACATGAAAAACTCCTCCATGGCTCTAAAATATTGGAAAGAAGCAATCGCTTTAGATCCCAAACACAGCAAGGCTTGGGCGAATTGGCTTGCGTATTTGGACAACAAAGGATACGTTCACGAAATCCTCGAAACGTCAGAAGAAGCACTTCAACACATCCCGAACGACGCTTCGATACTCTTTTCACGTGCCAACGCATTAGGAAAGCTCGGGCGATACGAAGAATCGGAAGCAGCTTTCCTCAAAGCAATCGAAATCAATCCAAATTCGTCGCTCTTCCACGCGAATCTCGGCGTTTTGTATCACAGGTCGAACAAGAAGCAACTCGCACTCGAACATTACCGCAAAGCTCTGTCAATTGACCCGAAACTGAAAAGTGCAGCGCAAAATATGAAAAAATTATTAGAAAGTCGTTAGATAAATTATGAAGAAAAAAAATTCTGTTAGACAGAAAATGGTACAATAATTTAAATAATATGTCCAATTATTATGATTCTATATATATATGATAAATTATTATATACAATTAACACAAAGTTAACATACACTGGTATTAATACAAGGACGAAAATCCGATAAATTTAAGGAAATTTTAAGAAAAAACGATGCAATATAGCAGTAAACCTTAAAATACTCATACATTATAGAGTTCATTGTTGTTGAAAATAATAAAATATGAAAAATAAAGAAAGTGTTAGAACGAAAATTTACCTTTTTTCATTTAAAAAACTAAAAAAAATAATTTTGAGGCCTAAAAATTCATTTTAAAAATTTAAAAAAATCATTTCGAGGTCTAAAAATTAATTTTAATTTTTGGAAGTTCATTTTAAAATTAAAAAATTTATTTCATGAGCTTTAAAATTCATTTAAAAATTTAAAAAATCATTTCAAGAGCCTAAATATTAATAAAAAAAATTTAAATTAAAATATAATTTTGAGGCCTAAATATTCATTTTGAAAGCTTAAAAATTCATTTTAAAATAAAAAAAAAATTTTGAGAGCTTAAAAAAAAAAAAAAAATTTTTGAGGTCTAAATTTCATTTTGAGAGCTTTTTATTTTTAAAATAAAAAAAAAATTAAAAAAAATTTTTTTGAGGTCTAAATTTTTATTTTAGAAATTAAAAAATTAATTTCAAAATTTTAAAATTTAATTAAAAAAAATTATTTTGAAATTATTTAAAAATTAAAAAAAATCATTTTAAAAACTAAAAAATTCAGTTTTCAGGTCTAAGAGTTCATTTTAAGAGCTAAAAAAATTATTTCGAGGGCTTAAAAATACATTTTTGGCTCTAAATGTTCATTAAAAAAAAATTATCAAAAAATTTCGATAAAAATTAAATTTTTATTCATAATTCCGGATTTTGTTCTATCGTTTCCTGCAACTTTTTCAACTCTTCTTCATCTTCAACACTAAAATTCCTCTTGTGAATCCTCAAAAAATGCTCTTTTAGTTTAATTTTCCGCGAAAAACGTTTCTTACACTGCGTGCATGGGAAATTTTTCAATCCAGTATGAACTAAAATGTGATTTTCCAAGACAAATTTGTGCGTAAAGCTCTTCGGGCAAAGCTGACATTTGAACGGTTTCAGTCCCAGATGAATTTTTTCGTGTTTGAGATGTGTCGAGCGATCTGTAAAACTTTTTCCACAAATGCTGCATGTGAATCGCTTTTCATTTGTGTGAATTCGTTGATGACGCGTGAAGTCAACTTTAACAGGAAATTCTTTTCCGCAAACGAGACAGTGGAATTCTTTGTGTTCCGTGTGTTTGCTCTTCATGTGATACGTGAAAGAGGCCTTTTTGTCATAAGTTTTGCCACAAATTTCGCAGGAAAAGAGTTTGGAGTGATTTGATGAGTACGAAGGCGGCGGATCTGTGATGATTTGTGCTTCGAAGATGATTTTTTCTTTTTGGAAGCAATTTTTTTCTACTTCGAGGGAGATTCTTTCGACATGGGCGTCATTTTGCTCTTTAACAATGTACTCTGTTTCATTAAAAATGTCTTCTTGTGACTTTCGAAGGACTTCCATCAACATTTCTTCTTCATTTTTATCTTCTAAACCGAAATTTATCACATTTTCTTTTAACATTTGTTCATTTTTCTCTTCAACTTTCTCTTTTTTGTCATTTTCAGCCTTGAGTTTTCATCGATTCTTGTTCCATTTGAAGACGATGTTGAGCAAAAGACACATTTTCGTAAAATTTAAAGGCATGATGAAGATCTGTGAGACAATCGAAGCAAATATTCTGAGGTTGCGAAGTGAGTTTTTCAATCTAAAAAAGAAAAATTTATCAAAAAATTTAAAATCATGAAATTTAAGATAAAAAATTACCTCAGATTCGAGTTTGAAAATGTCATTTATCCGACATGCCAAACTATTTCTCTCAGCAAAAAGTGGTTTTAATGAAGCTGCTTTCCTTAAACAGATCCTGCAAGTCTCCATTTCCATTGAATTTATGTGAAAAATATTAAAATTAAGAAGGAACTTTTTTTGTGATGTTTTGTTTTTGTATGTGTTCAAAATATTTTGACATCCATTTAGTCGTCACAGTGAGCTAAAATAAAAAAATTAAAAAAAATTAAAAATTTTATATTTTTATGGAAAAATTTTATAAAAATTAAAAATTTTAATTTAAAAATTCAATTTAAAAGTGATTTTAATTTATGGAAATTTTTAAAAATTTTTGGCATACATTGAGATAAAATTAAAAAAAAAATTATTTTTGTGATAAATTTTAGAAAAGTTCTAAAATTTCTTTAAAAATTTAATTTTAGAGTGACTTTAATTCTTTATTTTTTTTTAATTTTCTTTAAATTTAAAATTTTATTTAAATATAATTTTTTTTTCGTATTTTATTTCATTTTCTAAAGATTTTTAGCATTTAAAAAAAAACATTTAAAAAAAAATTAAAAATTTTAAGAATGTTTTTGAAAAATTTTCTTCAAAATTCAATATTTCATTAAAAAAATCAATTATAAAATAATTTTAATTCATAAAAATTCTTAAAATTTGAAAAATTTTCTTAAATATTTATGGAAAATTTTTGTTTTTTTAGCCCACTGTGAGTTGTCAGCCACGTTGATTCAACATTCACTCTCCGAATTGCATCAGCTCAAGTATTTTAATTGAATTTCCGTCGAATTTCATCACTAAAAACCCTCAAAAATGGTGTTAGATTTGGACTTGTTCCGCAAAGACAAAGGCGGAAATCCCGACGCAATTCGCGAAAACCAAAAAAAGCGTTTTAAGGATGTCGCTCTCGTTGACTTGGTTATTTCCGAGGACGACAAATGGAGAAGTTTGCGTTTCCGTGCCGATTTGCTGAACAAACTCAAGAATTTGTGCAGCAAAGAAATCGGCGACAAAATGAAGAAAAAGGAGCCTCAAGGCGACGAAAGTGAAGCAGTTCCCGACGCTGTTGTTGCCGGCTTGGATGCTTTGAAGAGCGAAGACCTGAAACAATTGACTGTCAATCAAATCAAGAAAGTGCGTGTCTTGATCGATCAGGAAATGGTCAAAAATGAGGAAAATTTAAAAGTTACCGAGCAAACGCGGAACAATGCCTTGCGTGAAGTCGGCAATCATTTGCATGAGAGTTGTGTCATCAGCGATGACGAAGACAATAATAAAGTAGAACGAACGTTTGGGGATTGCGAAACACGTAAAAAGTACTCGCATGTTGATTTGATCGTCATGATCGACGGAATGAATGGCGATAAGGGCACTGTGGTTGCCGGAGGACGAGGATATTTCTTGACAGGCGCTGCGGTGTTCCTCGAACAAGCTTTAATTCAGCATGCGTTGCATATGTTGTACAAAAAAGACTATACGCCGTTGTATACGCCCTTCTTCATGCGCAAGGAGGTGATGCAAGAAGTTGCCCAATTGTCGCAATTCGACGAGGAATTGTACAAAGTCGTCGGCAAGGGCAGCGAAAAAGCCGAAGAAGGCAGTTTGGATGAAAAATATCTCATTGCTACCTCAGAACAGCCCATCGCTGCCTATCATCGTGACGAATGGATTCCCGAGGCATCACTTCCCATCAAATATGCCGGCTTATCAACCTGTTTCCGGCAAGAAGTTGGCTCCCATGGTCGCGATACGCGAGGAATCTTCCGCGTTCATCAATTCGAAAAGATCGAACAGTTTGTCTTGACTTCGCCGCACGACAACAAATCATGGGAAATGATGGATGAGATGATCAACAACGCCGAAGAGTTTTGCAAATCCCTCGGAATCCCATATCGCGTCGTAAATATCGTCTCAGGCGCATTAAATCACGCCGCCGCGAAAAAACTCGATCTTGAAGCGTGGTTCGCGGGATCAGGAGCCTACAGAGAACTCGTTTCGTGCAGCAACTGCTTGGATTATCAAGCGAGACGATTACTTGTGCGTTACGGACAAACGAAAAAAATGAATGCCGCTGTCGATTATGTGCACATGTTGAATGCTACGATGTGTGCCACAACTCGTGTCATCTGTGCAATTCTCGAAACGCATCAAACTGACACAGGAATCAAAGTCCCGGAGTGCTTGCAACAATATATGCCCGAAAAATTCAAAACGGAAATTCCATTTGTCAAACCGGCGCCAATTGATGTCGAAGCTGCTGCGAAAAAGTCGAAGAAACAAGGAAAAGAAACGAAAACTGATGCTGCTTAAATTAATTTTTAACTGAAAGCATTTCTTAAATACGAACCATATTTATTAGATTATCATTAAAATTACTCTCTTGCATTTTTTTCAAAATAAATGTTCGCAGCTTAAATTTTATTTTTTTTTTATACCAAACCGCCTTCCATTTGCAGTTGAGCTAATAGCGCTGCTCGTCTTTGTTCGAGTTCAGATTCACTTAAAATAGCCTCCTCGCTCGGTTTTTCTGTTGGCGATTCGATTGCAGGACTTGGGGAACGACTCACAGATAGATGACGATCCTTCTTCTTTTTCTTTTCTTTCTTCTGTTTAATGAAAATTTGTTATAAAAATTAATTTTTAATAAAAAATGAGGAAATTTACTTTTTTAATGGGTGCTGGACTCTGAGATCTCGATACAGAACGTTCTGATTCGACAGATTGTGATCTCGAAACTCGCTTGTGTTTCTTTTTCTTCTTCTTTTTCTTTTCCACGGAACTAACGGAGCTGACAGAGCGCTGAAAATATTGAAAATTTGTTTAATTTTTAATAATTTTAATTTTTGATAAAAAAAATATTTTTGAAAATTTACAAAAAAAAAAAATTTATGTACCTAATACCTAATTTAAATTAAATTTTTTTATTTAATTTTTTTTTTTAGTTGTTACAATTTTTTTTTTAAATACAGAAAATTTTTGTAAAATTTTAAAAAATTAAAAAAAAAATTTGAAGAAAAATTCATTGAAAAAAAATTTACATTTTAATTTTTATTTATTTAAGAAATTTATTTTTTTTTAATTAAAAAAAAAAAAACAAAAAAATCTTTAAAAAAAATTTAAGTCAAAAAATAAAAAAAAATTGAAATATTGGAAAAATATAAGAAACTCTAATGAAATTTACAAAAAATTGTATAAAAAAATTTTTTGATCAAAAAGAAAAATATTAAAAAATATTGAAGAATTGGTAATAAAAAAAATAATTTTAAAAATTTTTTAAAAAATTTTAAACAATTTAAAAAAAATGATTTTTGAATTTTAATAAGTTTTGGTAAGATAAAAACCTATGTAGAAAAATTAAATTTTCATCAAATTTTGAAAATTACAATAAAATTATTGAAAATCAATAGTACGATAAAATTTTATAAAAAAAATTGGTAATAAAATTTTAATCAAAATTTATAAAATTAATGAAAAAGATTAATTTAGAATAAATTTAAAAATTATTTAAAAAAAAAAATAAAATTTAATAATAAAAATTTTTAAACTAAAAAATACTTTTTTTTAAAAAAAAGTAAAAAAATTAAAATAAAATATTTTATAATTTAAAAAAAAAATAAATTAAAAATCAATTTTTTCAAAAAATGTTGATGAAAATTTAATAATTTTTTCATATAATTTTCAGGTCATCAACCAAGAAATCAAAATTTTACTTACACTTCGTGATCGCGAACGTTTTTTCTTCTTCTTCTCATATTCATAATCCGATCCTTGTTCCGATTCTGACACCGAACTCGATCGTTTCTTCGACTTTTTCTTATTTTTCTTCGATTTTTTCGACTTTGAGTGATGATGCGTGCACGAATCCTCCGTTTCTTTCGCAAAATCGTTCCACAAATTCTCCAACGGGCCTTTTTCCTTCTCATACAACTCCGTCGCCTCCAACGTTTCAACCAAAGCTTTTGCCTTTTCCCATGGATCTTCCGTCGTAAGTCCCGCTTCCAACCAAACGCCTTTAATCTCATTCTCAAGCTTCTTAATTCGCTTATTTTCCTCCTTCATGCGCTCTTTTTCGACTGCTTCTGCCTTTTCGAGCAACGAATTGTACGTTAATTTGACATTGCCGGCATCCAATGTCGCACTGCGCTTATCTTCGCACACAACAGTCGCAAAATCCTCGAAAGTTGTGTCGGCTTGTACTTGGAAAGGTTTCTCCTTGAGAATTTCTTTGATAATTTTCTTCTCGTCATGAAAACGAGCTTTTAGGTTTTCAACGTAGAACTTGAAGAGATCAAGAGGCGTTGATCCGGTTTGTCCCAGCATGGCGGAAAATCTCAAATCTGCCGAAATAATCGGATAAAGTTCAACCCACAACGACATCGAGGTAAGTTTTCCTTCTTCATGCAACGTATCGAGTAACGCAAGGAATTGATCGCGATTTTTGCGATGAAGTCGCTTCTGACGCTTTTTCTCGCGTTCTTTTTCTTCAATTTCTTCCCGTTCTAAAGTTCGAATGTGATCCTCGAACACAATTAAAGCATCTTCCTTATCCATGCCCAATAAATGAACGTCATTTTTGAATTGTGAGTTCTCTAAAAGCATAACTTGAGCCTCTGCCCATGTCGTTTGGAACGTAACTGAAGTCATCGATTCCAAAAGTTCTCCCAAAACTCGCATATTTCGTTTTTTCATGATTCTTTGCTCTTCTTTTTCCCTTTTTGACAGCGCAAAAATGCAATCGTCGTAAATATCGCGTCGATCTTGCTCCGGAACAGACTTCCAAACGTCAAGATTGCCGAAAATTTCTTCGCATCGATAGAATTTCGTCGTTGAATCGATTTTGTCAGTTGACATAAGGAATTTTTCCAAATTTTCCTTTGCTTGTTTAATTTTTATGCGTTGTTCTTCGCGCTCGTCCTTCAATTTTTGCGTTTTGTACGTATTAAAAGCCTGTTTCTTCTCCTGGAGTTTTTTAAAGGAATTGTAACGCGAATCTTTTGAAATTATTTTTAAGCAATGATCCCAATTTGCTGATGACGGAACATTTTTTTCCTTTAAAAATTCCTTAAACGCTTCAATAGCTTCTTTTTTGTCTTTGAACTCGATTATTGGTTCTGGCGTCTTTTCCTTCTCTTTTTTACTTTCAGTTGGGGCGTCAGGGACTTCAATTGCCGCCAAAGTTGCTGCCATCGCTGCTTCCAATGCTGACGATGAGTTTTCCGCAGATCCTGGCGTTCCCACGGGATTTTCTGCCATCAAAGTTGGTCCGCCGGGCATTGCTCCCATTGGAAGTCCCGGCGGAATCATCATCGGAGCGAATGCTGTGGCGCCTTTTGCTGCCAATTCAGCTGCTACTTTCGCCTGAAGTTCAGCGAGTTCGGGAGGAATATTCCAAGTTGATTCTTTCGTCTGGAGATTGTGATAATACGTTTTGCCTTGATCCGATTTGTATTCTTTCCATGGACAAACCGATAAGAGACGCTCTGCGGGGGATTTTAACTCGTCGGGTTTGTCCCAAACACTTTGTTTTGTCACGGAATTGTAATAGTAGGTCTTGCCATCGGGAGCTTTGTGTTCACTCCAAACCATTGCCATGGGAGGAGGAATTCCGGGAGGAAAATTCTACGAGAAATGATGAAAATTAACATTTTTTGTGTTGATTTTTGATAAAAACTCACCATTTTTGAATGTTTTTAATTTTTATCTTCCTATTTCAGTTCGTTTTTGAAGTTAAATCATCGAAAATTGGAAAAACTTTCCTCAAAAAACGCCGAGCGAACTAACTTTCGAGCGTCGGATAGTTTTTTATGACATCCGTTTCGTCTAAAATGTCAAAATTTGTCAAACTGGCAACCCTAATTGCATAAAAATTGAATTTGGAAACCCTATTTTTGTTGACAAACAATCAACTTAGCAACGGCCGGTAGTGAATTTGTAATTTTTTGTGTTGAATTTTATTTAAAATTGAAAAAATCTCGTTATTTAATATAAATATTTTATTATTACATGAAGTTAGCAGGTGAGCCATTTACTTGTGCAATTATTTATCTAAAAAATGGGCTTGAAACAGAGAGCAATAGAAAAAAATCACACATTTGCGGGATACAAACAGAAATTTAAATAATTTTTAGAATTAATTATTAGATGCCAAGATCATTAATGACTGAATCCAAGTCTGCCTGCAGGATGTTTGACATTTCCTTTTGCTTGTTAATTTCGTCCTTGAGTCGTTCGACGTTCGCGAGCAGCAGTAAATTGCCCTTTTTGAGTGCCGCGAGACGATTTTCGTGACGTTTGACGCGCGGCTCAAGATTTTTCTTCTTGCGCGAGTCAGGAGCGTCTTCGTTCTCGGAATCACTGTATTGAACATCACTTTCTTCGCTTTCGCTCTCTGTAAAAAAAAATATTTTTTTTAAGATTTTTGAACAGAAAGTGAAAAAATTAGGAAATTACCTTCTGATTCTTCCTCAGATGACTCTTCTTCTTGTTGTTCTTCGTCGTTACTTGGCTTAGCGGGCTTTTCTTCGTCGTCGTCTCCTGTGAAATTTAAAAAAATTTCAATTTAAATTTCAATAAAAATAAATGAAATTAAAATAAATAAATATTTAATAAAAAAAAATAAATAAAATAATTTTATATAAAAATAAAAAAAAAATATTAATTTTTAATAAAAAAATATTAAAATAAAATTAATTAAATTTTATTATTTTTAAATCTTAATTAAAAATTAAATTTAAAAAAATATTAAAATTAATATTAATTTTTATTAACTTGAAAAATTAATTAAGTAAAAATTTAAAAAAAAAATTTATTTTTTTTATTTTAATCTTAAATTTTTTTTTCAATTATTTTAAAAATTTAATTTTTTTTAAACAATTTAATCTTAGAAAATTAATTAATTTTTTTGGGAAAATCTGTTTATAAAATTTTTTTTTTGATTTGAAATTTTTTTTTAAATTATTTAAAATTTTATTTTTATTTTTTTAGAAATTTTAATTTTTTTTTTTTTTTTTTTGAAAAAATTATTTTTAAATAAAAATTGTTTATTTTTTTTTTTAATTTTTTTTCTAAAAAAAAATTAAAAATTTTCATTTTTTTTTTTTTTTTATTTTTTATTTTATTTTTTTTTATTAAAAAATTTCAAAAATTTTATTTTTTTTTTTTTTTTGAATTTAAAATTTTGTCTGTGAAAAATTAAAATATTTAACAAACCTTCTTCGTCATCATCGACATCGTTCATCATCGCAGCCATTTTTTCGACTTCTTTTTGTAATTTTTTGTGTTTCTTCTTCTCTTCCCTAAAAAAATTAATAAAAATCACAAAAATAATTTTAAAAAATTTAATTTAACCCTTACTTTAATTGTTTTTGATTCGCTTTCATCTGTTCTTTCAACGTTTTTCGTTCAGCCTTTGCCACATCCTGAAAAAAAAAACACCTTAACTCTTAAATTTCTTCAAAAAATGTCAAAAACCTTACCTCTTTCTCCTTATACTTATCTAATCTGAATCGCAATAGCTTAACTTCGCGCATTAAACTTCTCATGGCTTTCTGTTTCTTCTTCTCCTCATCATCCTCGTCGCCGCCATCGTCTTCGGAGTCGGTAAATGTGGGTTCAGGCGAACTTTCTTTCTCTTGATGCTCGCTCGGGCGTCGCGTTTGCAGATTTTGCGGCAATTGACCTCCCTATAAAAAAGCCAAAAAACGTTCAAACAAGCTAGCTATTGTCTACTACGAAGCAACTACATTCTACGGATTTGCTTTTTTTGGTTGTTAGTATCGGAAAGAACCCCATGTTAGAACTTTTTCTTAAATTTTGATTTTTGTAACATTTTTTTTGTCTACAAAAAACAACGAGCAAGGCCAATTCAAAAGTACCTCCTTAACATAAATATCTCTAAAGTCTCCATCCAGGCCCTGTTGAAAATCGATATAATAACATCAAGTTATTAAAATTAGTGGTTGAACGAGCAAAGCAATTAATTTATAGATTTTTGAGAGCAAAGCGTGTTTTTTTTTTGGTGAGTTAATTTTTAATTTTTTTTTGTCTAATACCTGTGCGATAAATCGCTGTACGATCTTTTTCTGTTCCTCCAGTTCGGCTTTCGCGATGTCAAGTTTCTCCGCAGCTTCTTGGTACTTTTTCTCGATCTCTTTGGAGACTTTTTGCGCTTCAGCTGCTTCTTTTTTCAATGCTTTCACGAGAGGATCGTCGTCAGTAAATGCTTTTGTTGTTGGTGCGGCAGCGCCTGATCCGCCATTTGCTTTCGCCGAGGCAAGTTCCGCTTCTAAACTCTTAATTTTCTCCATAAGACGCTTATTTTCGCGTTCTTGCGCCTCTTTGTTGCGTAACTCGAGTGCCAACATCTGCTTTGTTGATTGCAAATCGTCGCGTAATTTGTCAACGTCTTCCATCTCGTCAGAATCCATTTCGTTCTCGACCACACTCGGGGGCAAACAGTCAAGTTGCGCCTTCGATTCGGATTTTTGGAGTTGTTCCTCGATCGTCATCTGTCGCTTGAATTTCCGCAATCCATCGAGAATCGGCTTCGATCTGTCGTTCGTTTGCACCGACTTGAGTTTCACACCCCCCTGAATTTCCTTCAATAACGCATGCAATTTCGTATCCTTTTTCTCTGTTTCAAAAATAAATTTATTCTCCACTTTTGTCATACTTTTACACTGAATGATTGGCTGTGAACGATCATTACACTCAACATGACGCAATTTTTTACCTTCTTCTACCTCCTTCATCATGTCGGACCAATCGGGGCGCTTGCGAGGGCGTTTCCTTAAAAAAAATCAAAAATTATTAAAAAAAATTAAATTTTTATTCTAAAAAAAACTTACTTGAGTCGCTCAATACGCTGCTTCGCCGTTTCTGAAATCGGTTTCTTTTGGAAACCCTCAGGAGGCTGAAGTCCTTTTGGCGGAGGCGGAGGAGGAGGAGGGGGAACTGTTTTTGTTTGTTTATGTAATTGACACATAAAAATAAATAAAAATCACACAAATGAGGAACAGATATAAATTTTCCAATAATTTTGCAAGGCAAGCGAAGCATTAAAAAAAATTTCCATTAAAAAAAAAATCTGAAAAAATTTTTAAAATTAACAAATTAAAATATTTTTTTAATAAAATACCAGCCATCTCCACACACAACAAAAAAAAATTAAACAAAGGGACAAAAATGATGTTAGAACAGCAGTTGGCGAGTTACTGAATGCAAAAAGTGGCAACATTTTGTCACGCAGGCATTAAATCATATCCAAAAATTATTCAACTGCGTCGTTTTTTTGCCAAATTCCCGAATTTCGTATAAATAAAAAGTGTAAAAATTATGACAGCAGTCAATTTTATTGTAGTTTCGAAGGAAATTAAAACTAAAAACGTAGGCGGTTAGAGAACATTAGTAAAATCGTGCGCACAATACGAAAAATTTTCTCGACAATTAATTTGTTTGTGTTAAAACATCAACAAAAGATTATCATCACACACATTATTTATTCAATGTCGATCGAGAATTGAGATGAGATGAAAAAAATTGAGAAAATTGGAAAAATCGGAAAAATTCTCTCTGATCGTGAAAAATCGTGTATGTGTGTGTGGTGAGTACTATATTTAATGTTTTTATATATTTATAGATCGAGATGAGATGAAAATTGGTTAAATTTCATAAATATTGTTAACCTTGATCTAAAAAAAAATTTCATCTAAAACTGGAATAAAGAGAAATATTTTTTTTTTTAAATATTTACAGGCGTTTATGTCAAAAAAAGCGATCAGCAAGTAGCGAAATTTTCTGATATTTTTGTCGAAAGACTTACTTTTCTTGACATTTTCTTGTTTAATTTCTTGTATGGATGGGATTGTGGGTTCGCGACGCAACTCACGTTCTTGTTTCGGTGTTTTCTTCAGTTCGACCGTTTCCAGCAGCTTTTCCTTTGGGAATTCCTTCTTGCTTGGATCACGTCGTACTTTACGGAGTTGTGGCTTGATGAATTTCGGTTCGGGCGACGATGGACGACGTTCCTTTACTTCATCGGGCTTCTTTTCGACTTTTTTCAATGCAGGTCGCAGGAATTCTGGTTCAGGAGTTGCGGATTTTTCCTTCTTTGCAGCGACAATTTCAGGTTTTGACACTTTTCGCAGTGAAACGAAATTCACAGGGCGTTCAATTTCTTCCTCGGATTCTTCTTCGGTTTCTGTGACAGTAACTTCCTCATATGAACTTGAATCTTCTTCACTTTCGGGTGAGGGGGATTTTGCTTTTTTCACGGGAATAGGAGTTACTTTCTTCGTTGCTGGCGTTGTCGATCGAGATTTGTCCGAAGATGATGCTAACGAGGGCGATCGTGAATTTGAGTCTGATGATGACGTTGCGGATGGTTTTGTTTTCTCAGCCAAACGGAACATTGCATTTGGTATAGATGGTTTACGAGCTGTGGCACTTGCGGGTTGTGTTTCTGCTTCCTTCTTTGTTCCATTGGCTGATTTCGGGGTAATTGTTACTTTTGTGACTTTTCGCGGAGGCGTTTCACTTTTGGCATCAGAGCCTGAATTTGAGCTCGAAGTAACTTCAGGACTTTCAGATTTTCCCTTTGTAGCCCATGAAGGCTTTGTTGTCGTCGAGTTCTGCCGAAGCCATGAAGGATTTGGACGACCTCGAGTTGGCGTTGTTGGACCCGTTAACGGCATTTCCTGCAAAAGTTCAAAATTTCACTCAAAATCTGGAGATATGGTAAGATCTGATCTTTAAAATTTTAGCTGGTATTCTTACCGCTAGACAATATGGGAAAATTTTATAAAACAGAATTTTTAAATTCTAATAAA
>NW_026973448.1:0-25000 GCF_036172545.1 Culicoides brevitarsis | reverse complement strand
TGCCCGATGGATGGGGACGACGAGGTAAACGTTCCAATTGTTGGCGAGCAGCCTGAAATTTTAAAAGAAAAATTAATATAAAAATGTGATGTTTAAAAAAAATAATTTGGAGGTCAAATTTTTAAAAGAAATGAATTTTTTCAGCTTTTTTTACCGCATTTCGAAGAAAAAATGTGCCCCAAAAATTTTTTTTTTATTTCTTAAAAAAATCAAGGAGATTTTTTCAATTTTTTTTTTAAATTTCTTTGTTTTGATATGAAACTTTATAATTTTGTAAACGTTTGGTAAAATTTAAAAAAAATCAATGTTTTTTTTTCGCTTAAAGTTTTTAAAAAATTTTTGTTTTTTTTTTAAATGAATTCAATTATTTTTCAATAAAAAAAATTTATTTTTAATTTTTTTTAAATATTTTAACTTTAATTTTTTAAAAAAACTTTAAATAATGAATTTAAAAAATTAGCTCAAAATGTTAGAAAAAATTTTTAATTTTTTTTTTCATATTTTTATTAAATTAAAAAATTTTCATATAAATAATTTTTTTTTTCGTGAAGTTTTGGTAAAATTTTTAAATCAATTCAATAATTTTTCAAAGAAAATTGTTTTTAATATTTTTTAAAAAATTCAAATAATGAATTTTAAAAATTTTATATCAAATTTAACCAAATACAAATTAAAATTTTTTTAACAGATATTTTTAAAAACTTTAAAAATTTTCATAGATAATTTTTAAAAAATGTTAAATGAAAAATTTTTAGTTTCAATTTCAAAAATTTAAAAAAATTAGACAATTTAGTAAAATTATTTAGTATCAAATTTTACCAAAAACGACTAAAATTGATAAAATGTGGTAAAAATTAAAGATTTTATCAAATTTAAAATTCTTTAAAAGTCATACTTGTTAACTTTCGATCAAAAATTTTTTCAATTTGCCTAAAAAATGAAAAATTCTCATCAAAATTTTTTCAACTTACGGAAACTTGTTGTCTTTCCAGCTGAATTTGCATCTGAAGTTGCTGCAATTGCGACGGCTGTGGCGCGCCTCGTCTCACTCCCGACAATTGTTGCAACAATTCCGCAATAGGATCCACACTTTCCCTTCCCGATGGCGACAACGTCGACAATCCGCCGCCTCCGCCAGCTCCCGCACTTCCCGACGACGAACTAAAATGCATATTTGACCTTCGCGAACGTGCACCGCCCAAAGTTCGCCCCGAATGCGGAATCCGCCTTACTCCGCCATGCCGAATCGCTGACGGTTCATCGAGAAACGAAATCAAGTCTCGCGATCCCGTTCGATGCTCCAACGTCAAATGACTCGCAAAGTCGTCTGTCACTAAATTGGGATCGCCGCCCGGAAGCGCCGCACAAATGGGACAAACAACTTCGAGTCCCGTATCTTGATGCTCGGCAGTTACGTGTTCGAGCAACGTCGCCTCCGTCCATCCCATTTTTCCGCAATACGGGCACGTAAAGCTCTGTGGTTGATCTGCCGAGATGTTCTCGCCGCCGTAATACAACTCGAAATCGGAACGCGTGATGATGCATTGCATGGGATGATCCGCCGAATGACGAGTACTCGTTGCCCCTTCCTCATAACAGGTCGCACACAAATCGTAATCGTAGCAGATCAAACACTTGTATCGTCTTCCACGAAAATTGCTCTTCAAACATGAGTCACAGCTAACGCCTAACACGAAAAAAAAAGAAAATAGAAAAATATCAAAACACTGTTCTCGTAGGTCTGTGGTGCAGCGACGAGAGAGAAAAAGAGGAACGATCTAAATTTAGAACACAAAGGATTGCAAAAAAAAATTTCTCTCGCAAATCCTGCGACGACGATTAGATAAAAAGCCATAAAAGTCGCTGTTGCGCGAAAATTTCTTCTCAAAATGGAAATTCGGGGTACTGCGAGACGGAAAATGTGCAATTGCAAAAAGTGATTTTGCATTTTTCATCACGTTCTACGGGTCTTACCTTCATGTCTCGACATAATTTTTCACCGCCCGTCGATGGAATGCACCTCGCATCCGTTCGTGCTCACAAAGAAAGTTGATTCCGTCGCTTATGTAAGGCTTTAATCGCAATTTTTTAATTTTTCAATCTCTTTCTTTGACCAAAAAAATATTCAGTTATCAATTTCATTCGTCTCACTGTGTGGATTTGTTTCCGCTGGATTACAGTACTTATTAGAATTTGAGACGAATGAAATTGATAACACAAATTCGCCTTTTTTGCTAATTCAAACACAAAATTACAAAACCCCAGTGCACAAAGTGAATTTTTTTCTGTAAACTGGGTCATGTTATCACTTTCAGCCGACTCAAACAGCGCTTACAATTTACGTGAAAGCAATTTTTTCAAAAATTTTTGCCAAAATTCGTCTTTTTTTAGCTCCAAAAGATGTCAAATCCGCCGCGGAAGATCGAGCCAAGTCCCAAACCTCCTTCGCAAAATGTTAGATTGCTCATGACGCCCAAAGTTACCGCTGAAAGTAAGTAAATTTTTATTGTTTACATCAAATAATTTAAAAATTTCGTGATTTCAGGTCAGAAATCCGCTTCTTATCTCGAAACGCGCTTCGAAAATGACATGAAAAGTTTGATTGCGCGCACAGATCGTTTGGAAAATCTCGTTGAACGTCTCTTGGAATCGAATTTGGCGAATAACGAGTTGATGGGAGAGATGCTGAAGGATTTTAAGATGCATTTTATCTCGCAACGTATCGCATCAAAGACTCGCGAACGATCTGGGAGGCAAGAAACGGCTCCAAAACAAGTTCAAATGGAAACAGAACAGGGAGAAGTCATCGAAATTGAGCCTGAACCGGAAATTATTCAAGCGCCTGTGAAGAAAACGACACCGAATGATTATTTTCCCATAGAAATTATCGAAGGATCCGAGGCGGAAGAGTATTTTGAGGCAACAACCGCGCAAACGACAAACAATGAGTTCATGGAGGAAGATACGACAGTCGTTATGGATGAAGCACAAGAAAAAACGTTCCATATACCGCTCCCTACGTTCGAAGTTTTTCAAGTTTTTGATCAGGAATTGAAATCGAGTGAGAGTTTTCAGAATCATATGGTAAGAAATTATTACGAAAATCGATTTTAAGCATTTTTTGAGACTTTTCTTTGTAGAAAGAGGTAACTGCACTCCCAAAAGGCATGGAATTCAAGCTGGAAGACGTCTTAACCATCATCATCGACAAAAAAATCATCAAGAAAGTCAGTCAAAAGAACGACAAATCCCGTTTTCAGTTGAGAAAAAGCTTTTTATGCGATACTTTCTTGTACGAATTAGCTTCTCCGTACATGTCACGGGCGGATTACGACTTTGAACTCGATCACATTCGTAAGAAATTTAAAAAAAATTAAAATTTCCTTTAAAATTTGATTTTTTTTTCATTTTAGTGAACACAAAACCCCCGAAAACGGATCCCGATGGCTTTAATCTCCCACTCGAAACTGAAAAAGATCTCCGAATTCTTGACAATCGTCTTCGAGATCCCGCGCATCATGATAAATTCGTACAAAATTTGAAAAGTTACGCTCCAAATCTCACAGGAAAACCTTTAATTGTTCTCTTATTGAGCAAAATTCTCAGCATCAATCTCATCATGGAGCACAATTGGGAAGGAAAACACGGAAAAAAGAAACTGTCAGAGTACGAAGTGATTTTTTCGGATTGTGTCAAGGCGGCAAGTGGCATGAAAAAGAAGGAATTTGAGGAAGCGGCAAAAAAAGCGATGCGAACACTGCAAAATCGGGAACACATTAACGCGTCACGAGCCAAAAAGAGACTCGCTGCAGCTGGATTAGAAGCAAAAGTTGAAATTTAAGATAATTTTGTTTAATAAGCGTGTCGTAAAAATTATTTTTTTTTACAATTGATGAATTATTTTTGGATTGTCATGCTGTTATGCGCGAAATTCAAGGCCTCAAGTGTTTTTCAAGGGCTTTTTATCAGTGAGATAAGCTGAAATTTGTTTTAATTGCAATTTGTCGTTTTTCATGAATGACGTCGAATGATAAAGAATATAAATTTATTTTTTTCAAAAAAATTAAAAATAAAAAAATAATAAAAAAATATATATAAAAAAAAAAAATTTAAAATGAATAATTAATTAAATTTTAATTTGATAAATAAAAAAAAAAATTTTTAAATTAAAATAATTTCGCGTTAAAAAAATAAAAAATTATTTTATTTATATAATTTTATTTTAGTTTATTTTTTTTTAATTTGATTAAAATTTAATTATAAATTCTCTTAGAATTTTTATTGTATTAAAATAATTTATTTTAAAATCATAAAAAAAATAAATACTTAAAAAATTAAAGAAAAAAAAACTAAAATTTAGACAAAATTAAATTTAATTTTTTTGTTATTTTTTTTAATTTTAAAAACATTTTTCGTAAATACAAAAATCAGATTTTTTACTTAAATTTCGTCTAATTTTTTATGTCAATTATTTTTTTTTTTCATTTTTTAAACTATTAAAAAAAAATTAATTTAAAATGAATTTTTTTATTTTATTTAAATTTAATTAAAAAATTTAATTAAATAATTATTTAATTTAAAATAAATTTTTTTTAATTAAACAAATTTTTTTTAATTAAAAATTATTTAAAAAAAATAATTTTTGAAAATTAAAAAAAAATAATTACCGTAAAAATTAATTATTTTTGTTATATTTTTTAGCAATTTCGTTAATTTTTTTTATTCCTTTTATTTTTTTAAAATTCTAAAATGACGTCAAGAATTTTTTATGCTGCCAAATAAATCAACAGGCGAATTTTTCTCAGAACTCCAACAGAAATTTATTGAATGAACGACCTTTTGATGTCCGATTCCTGTACTTAACTCACTCACGCATACAAAATCGCCTTTCTATCGATACAAAACTGTTTAATATTCATTCATATTATCGACGATCATGCATAGAGCATTCAGTAAGCAAATAGCCTCTCGTCAAACGAGATGTTTTGATAACATTTTATTAGAAAATATTTTGTTTTTGTTTATTTTTCAACTTTTTTTCTCCTAAAACAATGGCGTAAGTCGACTTTCTTATTAAAATTTCTTGAAAAAATAATTTTTTCTTTCATTTTTCAGCTTAAATCGCAAGAAACGAAACTTGCTATTTGCGGTAGCGGCAAGTATTCTTCTGCTAATTATCATAATTTCGATTGTCAGTCACCACGAAAGCACAAAAGCGAAAAAATTCCATGGAGCAGTTGTCTCAAATGGGGCAGAATGTGCCGAAATTGGAAGGTAATTAATTTTAAATCGTTAAAAAATTATTTTTTCATTAAAATTTTTAACTTTTTTAGTGCAATTCTCAAACAAGGCGGCAGTGCAGCTGACAGTGCAATTGCGACACTTTTCTGCGAAGGCGTCACGTGTCCCCAAAGCATGGGATTAGGCGGCGGCTTTTTAATGGTCATGTACAATAAAGCAACGCGCAAAGCTGAATTCTTAAATGCGCGTGAAACAGCCCCGAATGCCGCGACAAAAGACATGTTTGTGAATAATCCGGGTGCCTCGAGTGTCGGGGGATTGTCAATTGCGGTGCCGGGCGAGTTGAAAGGTTATTGGGAGTTGCACCAAAAATACGGAAAACTGGAATGGCGAAAATTAGTCGAGCCAACGATCAAATTGTGTCGCGAAGGGCACCTTGTGACGCCATATCTCGCCCGAATTTTCTCCCGAAGTCAGGATAAAATTATGCAGGAACCGTCGTTGCGGGAAATTTACGTAGATCCGGTGACGAATGCGACCTACAAAGAAGGAGAAAAAATAAAAAGATTAAAACTCGCTGAATCACTTGAAATTATCGCAAAGGAAGGAGTTGATGCCTTATATTCGAGAAATGGAAGTTTATTTTCGAATTTCATCAATGACATCAAAAATTTCGGCGGAATCATCACGGAAGACGACATGCTGAATTACAAACCGCAATGGCACGACGTTCCTGAAACGTTCATCGGAAATAATCGTAATTACAGTTTGTTTGCAAGTCCTTTGCCCGGATCCGGTTCTCTCTTGAGTTTCATCTTTAATGTCTTAAATGGACTTCATATAACCGATTCTCCCGAGTCATGGGCGAAAATTATCGAAACTTTTAAATTCGCTTATGGACTTCGAACCAAACTCGGCGATCCAGGTTTCGTTGATGGGCTTCATGAAACATTAAATGACGTCATGAGCGAAGCATATGCCGATAAAATTCGTGAAAAAATCAACCAAAATTACAAGACAAATGATACTTTTGAGTATTACGGCGCCGAATTCGAAGCAAAAGAGGATCATGGAACAGCTCATGTCTCAGTTTTGCACGAAAATGGCGATTCAATTGCAGTTACAAGTACAATAAATTACCTTTTGGGCTCCATGCGACGAAGTCAGAGCACGGGAATCATTTTGAACGATGAGATGGATGACTTTTCGACGCCGGGGCAAGTTAATGCATATGGATTGGCGGCATCTCCGGCGAATTTTATCAAACCAGGTAAACGCCCATTGTCGTCGATGACACCGACGATCATCACGGATCGGGATGGCAATGTGAGATTGAGTATGGGAGCTGCTGGGTAAGAATTTTTTTTTATAAAAAATTATTTTTTAATTAAAAAAATTTTTTTAGAGGTGCAAAAATTACGCTTTCTTTGGTTAATTTCATCATCTATCATCTGTACTTTAATGAAAGTGTTAATGAAGCAATCGATCATCGACGAATTTATCATTTGTTGTCGCCGCCTAATGTGCAATACGAAAGGGGATTTGATAAAAATGTTTTGGATGAGTTGGTTCGACGAGGGCATAATTTGCAGGAAAATCCTCCGGAATTTGGATTTACAGCAATTACGGTTATCAGTAAGAAAGGGTCTCAGTGTGAAGCGGTTTTTGATCCGAGACGTGGAGGAAGTTCAAAGTGTTTGTAAATATTTTTTTATTTACAAAAAGAAAAAAAAATAAAATAAAATAAAATTATAATAATTTTAATGGAGGAATAAAGTTGAATATTTTTTTTAAATCTTTAATTGTGCATTTTTTTAATAAAAAAAATTCTGTATAAAAAAAATAATTTTAAAATTAAGAAAAAAATATGCAAATTTTTTTTTTATTTCAAATAAATTATATCTATATTTTAATAAATAATTCAAAAAATTATTTTAATTAATTAATTTTAAAAATAATTTATTTTTCAAAAACTTAATGAAATCATAACAATCAAATAATTATTTTTCTAAAAAAAATGAATTAAAAATAATTTTTTTAAGCTTTTGATTTTTCTTTTTATAAAAATTTAATTAAATAATAATTTTTATAAAAATTCAATAAATAATTATTTTTGTGAGGAATAAATAATTTTTTTTTACGAAATTAATTAAAAATTATTTTTTAAATTTTACCTATGTTGAAAATAAAAAAAAGTTAAATTAAAAATTTATTCAAAATTAAAGTAAAATTATTAATTAATTTGAAACTTTTTTTTATTCATGATATTTTTTTTCTTAATTAATTTAAAAATTTGAAATAATATTAAATATGAAATACTTTCCTTTTTGGCTTCTTTCCACTAAAGTTAAAAAAAAACATAAATCAAAATAAAAACATTAATTAAATTTTTAATTTTCTTTTTATTCATTTTATTTTCTAAATTTTTATAATCATCATATAAATTAACGTTACTTTTCGAAATTTTTGTCGTCGATCATATTTAAACATATGCAACTGACACATTTTTTTTTGCAATTTTTAATTTAATTTTTATTATTTTATTTAAATATTTACACAACAAAAATAATAATAGAGAAAATAATAGTGTTAGTAATTAATTTTGCTGAATTTTTTTTTCTAATAATTATTTTTTTATATTGACAAAAATGGGATTGAATATACTTTTATATCTTAACTTATAAAAAAAATGTTATTTTCTTCTATTACATATTTAATGATAATAAATAATATAATAAAAAGCTTGTATGTAATCTGCTGAAGGAAACTGGGACCACCTTTTTAATATTTTTTTAATAATATTATTTTTTTTATAAAATACTGATAAACACTAATAATGAAACTTGATATTTACTTGTAATGTATATGTTGTATTGAAGTGACAAAAAAAATATATTTTCTTTATTTATTTGGGATATCAGGACTATTATGTTACTCTCCTATTAATTGTGTGAAAATTTATTAATATTATGTAATTTAATTATATAATGCATAATTTCTAGCTAATACTTATTTTTATTTAAGTAAGTTTAAATTAACCCATTTTCCTCTTCCAATTATCTTTTTATTACATTTTTGATCCGAAATGTTTCCAAAAATTTTATTTTTTTGATTGAGACCAATGATTCCCGTCAAAATGTTTTTTTGTTTAGTAAAATTTTGTTGTTAATAAAGACGAATAATTTAAATAAATAAATTTTGTTTATCATAATAATTATACATGTATAATATTTTTTAATTATTATTAAAATAAGAATAATAATTGAAAATTAAAATAACTAAGTTAAAGTAGTTACTTGAATTTCCGTTCATGATAACAATAATAATAATAATAATTTTTTGTGAAAATTTTGGGATTTTTTTTCAATCAAAATTTTATACAAAAATATTTTTTATGAATAACATTATTAGACAATTATTATATTTTTATATATTAAAAAAAATTAACAAAAAATTTAAAAAAAAATTAATAAATCGAAAATTAATTTTAAAAAATAAGTTAAAAAATTTAAAAAATAATTAAAATTTACACATTAAAAATTTAATTATTTAAAAAAAAAATTTTAAACAAAAAATAAAGTTTGAAAAATTTTTTAAAATAATTTAAACTCAAAAAGTTCAAAAAATAATAAAAAATTATACACTAAAAATAAAAATAATTAAAATTTTTAAATTTAAAAAATTAATAAATTTTTAAATTATTTTTAAAAATAATTTTTAATTAAATAATAATTAATTTTAGAATTTAAAAAAAATATTATTTTAAACGAAAAATTAAAAAAATATTTAATTTTTAAATAATATTTAAAATATTAATATTTAATATTAAAAAAAATTAAAATAAAATAATTTTGAAAAAATAAATAAGAAAATCGTTAAATAAAAAAAATACAAAGTTGCTCTCTACTTTCTACATATATAATTAATTTTCTATATGATATAAAACTTGTCTAATAATGTTATTTTTTTCTATATATTATATTATTATCATCATACTTATCGCATTTATTTTAATTAAATGTAGGTCAGTTTTCTCGTTTGTTTTTTCTTCGTCATTGTCGATAATGTTGTGTTGTCTTATCTCGCGTCTCGTAGTCAGTAGTTTTGCTTAATACTATGGATTTCTAATATATATATATATTTTCATACTTTTTTATATATAATAGTTATGTTAGAGAGAAAATAGTACAGATACAGACTGGAATTGAATTGATTATTATTAAAAAGTGTAAAAAAATTTCAAATTTTCCAATTTTTTTCTTCTTACTTTCACCACATGGAATGGATTTTCATGACACGAATTTAAAGGATAAAAATTTACTTAATTTATAAAATTATAATATTAATGTAAAATTAAATTGGGGAATATTAGCTGCGTGTTTGACACATTTTTTGTGTCGTAAATATACAAAAATTATAAAAATTGAGCTTTAGAAGTTGGTGTGCTTGCTAACGTATTTTTTTTGTAATTTGGTCATTTTTAATTAAAAAAAAAAATTATAGTCGGAAGTCCTCTTAACACTAATATCATTGACTAATGTCTCGTCCGTGTGTGTGTTGTGCTGTGAAATGTGCTGCGACGAGAGACACTAATTCGATTTTGGCAGTTTTTGTGTTTTCACGTAAAATTTTTTTTTTAGTTATGTTTCAGGAATTCTTGAACAAAGGTCGTAGCAGTGCCTTTTCGTTCAAAATGCCTCACACGTACAAAGAGAAAAGCAGCAATAAGTGATGCCACGACTAGCACAAGCAACAACATAACTAATCCGCCAACGAAGGAAGGCACCGACAAACACACAGTCTCGCTATCGACAGTTCGTGCCGATTGAACGATCACAGTTTCGTTGCTGGGGTTCGGGCTGAGGGCGAAATTGACGTCACCCGGCGCTACAACTTGAATCGTTCGGCTCGTATTGACGTCCGTCATCTCTTGTGCTTCGCGCTTGTAAATGCGTGGCGTAATAACGAGATCCATGGTTTCGCGACGTCTTCGGATGCCACGCAAATCATCCAAACCTTCGACAGAACGAGGTCTGCCTCCGAGCGTGACGAGATTTCCATTGGGACCTTCGACGACATGATCATCCTTGCGTTTTACGGTGCTGTAACCCGATTGTCCTGGCGGCGGAGGAGGTCCGAGATGCAAATCGTCGTTGTTGATGATGTCATTTTCGTGTTTTTCGTTCTTGTTCTTCTTCATCGGGGGTTGAGGAGATGCATTTTCGCCCGTATTTTCGCCGGAATTGCCTCCATTTTGCGTTTGAGCTTGCGGCGGAGGCACAACATCAGCTTGGTTTTCGCTAAAAGCACCCGAAGTATCAGCAGGATGTCTTGGATCGGGATAACCTTGAGGCGCTCCATAATCGGGCAACACAGGAGGTCCATATTCGCCTGCGGGAGGTCCATATTCGCCACTTGGATATTCTTGTGCCAACGAATTGCCGCCAATTTGCGGAGGTAATCCATATTCGCCGGCAAGAGAAGGTCCATGCCCGCATTTTGGTTCGGGACAGTTATAACGACACACTTGAATGACGCATTGGAAGTGCACATTCATCGAATCCGGGAATTTGAAGGCTTGGAAATACGCGAAGGAGACAACACTCGCTGACGGGCCGAAATTCTTGATTTTTTGGAATTTGCTCATGATTTTGGGACGAACGACGCATCCGTGTTGATCGACGAGTTGAATGGGAGCCCGTTTGCCATCGTGAGCGACACAATTACGAACCAACATGTCAAATTTATTTTCGTCATCCTTGATTGCCAAGACCATTGTCATCGTTTGTCCGATTTTGACGATGCCTGAAACCTCAGAAGCCCATGGTCCTTTGCCGACTTGAATTTGCATCCAACATTGGAGATTGTCGCCGAGGAAATTAGCTGTTACGGCATGCAACATATCGACTTGGAAGGGACGGAATGTGACAGCTTTCTCATAAAAATCATACCAAGTGCAACGAAGCTTGCGTGCCTGAAGAAAAAAAAAATAATTTAAAAAAAAAATTTTTTTTTGATAAAAAAATCATCCGTTACTCACTTGATCCCAAACTTCTTGAACATACGGATCGTACTGTATGATAATTGTGTTCTCGACATAACTTCCGCTGGGCGTTGGTGAACCATAACCGTTTGCATTGTGGTTTGCGGAGCTGCTCATGCCGCAGCTATTCAAGAAAATCTCAAAAGTTGCACTCAAGTGTCCCGTGCCCGGTTTCAAATGCACGCAATGTGAATCGCTGTAGAATCCTTTGGAGAAAATCATGCCGTAAAAGGGGCGATCAAACTCAATGTTGACTCGCATGTGCGTTTTTTCGCACTGCACTTGCAAATGCTTAATTTGGGGATTGTCGGCAGTTGCGGCAAGTGGCCAGGGATCGTCGCCGCCGCCGCTAATGCTGTTACCGCCTCCAGGTCCGGGGCCTCCGGGCGTTCCGTAAACAGGAGATGGCACAGGAGGTCCGTACACGGATCTATGCTCCAATGGTAATGCTGCGGAATCGACTAAGGGTGCATCACAATCTACATTCTGTGAATAAAAAAAGGTAAGAAAAATTATTTAAAATGTTTTTTCGTTTAATTAAAATAAATTAATTAAAGTTAATATAAATAAAAATTGCTACCAATTAATTTTATACTTTTTATCATTTGCCTTTTTCAAAAATAAAAAAAAAAAAATTAAAAAATATTTTTAATTTTAAAAATTCACTTAAAAAGTAAAAAAGTTAAAAATTTCATTTAAAAAATTAGTTTTAGATTTTACAAAAATTAAAAAAAAATAATAATAAAATTTAAAAAATAAAAATTAAAAATAAATATAAATATAAAATATTTATAAAAATAATACTAAAATAAATTTAAAAAAATTATTATCACAAAAAAAAAAAATTTTTATTTAAAGAAATGATTTAATTAAAACGAAATTAAAAAATTTGTATTTTTGCATGGTAAAAATAAAATTTCTAAAAATAAATAAAACAGAGAAAATTAATAAAATTGAAATTTAATTTAATAATAATTAATAATTTTTTTTGCATTCGAATTAAATTAAATTTATTTTTATTTTATAATTTTTTAAAAATAATTTTATAAAATATATTTTATTATTTTTCATTTAAATTTTTTATAAAAATTTTTCTTACAAAATTATTGAAAAAATTTTGTCAAATTATTTTCATAAATTATTCATAAAAATTTTTCATCAAAAAATTCTTTGAATTAAAAAAAAATATTTTTATTTATTTATTTTTTTAATTTAATTAAAATTTTATTATTTTAGCATTAAATCTAATGAACAAAGATAAAAATATAATTTTTTAAAGTTTTTAAAAAAAATTAAATTCTTTCTTAATTTTTTTAATTTAATTTTTTAATAAAAAAAAAGTTTAGGGACAAAAAATTTTAAATTAAATTTAGAGCAACCTACATGCGACAAAAAAAACTAAAACGAGAGCTAATTAAATGTTTGACAAGACATTTTCTTTCGCGACTACAAACGAGTTTTCAACAAAGTACGCGCGAAACAAGAAAACGGAAAGCACTATAACTGCTTCTTTCTCGTTTTTTACATGCGCGGAACCAATATTTACTCCACTTTTACACAATTGCATTTTTATCGCGCCTCTTTAACTCAATTCAATAAGCATCAATTTTCTCTTCGGTGCATTATTTTTTTTTTCTCTAAAAAAAAATCGCATTAACATAACTTTACAACGCGTTAAAATACGTTAGAAAAACCACAAAAAAATAACGCACACGACTTTTTCATACCAAAAATGGTAAAAAGAAGACCTTGAAGTAACTTGAAGTCGCAATAAGGTGAAATTAATGTAAATATTGACTTAGACTCGTGCCAAGCCATGCAAGCAAAGTGTACGGTAAAAAACCTACAAATGCATGGATGGGTCCATGGATGGATGAAAAGTAAAAATATTTGTATGAACAACGGATTTTTATGAATTAATTTCTCTTTGAACAGTTTTTTTTAAAATAAATTTTTATTATATAAGTACTTGAGCAAAATTTCTCTAATTTTAGATTTTTTTTCGAGTTGCGACGAAAAAATGGGCCAGACATGAATGATGGGCAATAAAAATTAATTTGAACGCACAGCAGACACTTTTTATTAATAATGATTAAAAAAAGAAGTTATTATCATGAAGACGAGTATCGTGACCCAATTTACGACAAATACATGCGGAAAACAACATTTCTCGTGTTGTACTGGTTTTTCTATTGATCGACGCACTTTTGATAACAAGTTTCAATGGATTTTCTACTGAAATATTTGAAAAATGGCGAGAAAAGCACGCAATTCGCAAAAAAATGTTTAAAATTGGAAATTCCAACGTGATTGTTGTCGCTTGAGTTCAACAAAACAGTCACGTGTCGCCAAAAATTTACACAAACAAGAGATTAAATATCAAGTGAGAACAAGACAAGACAGAAAAACAAGTTTAAATCGAATTAAAATGCCAAACTTGGGTCAGTATCTTCCGTCGTTGACACTTGTTAAGACTTATTTTTAGCAAAAAACGTAAAAAAATAATAAAGAATGCGAAATTCTTTTGGCATTGTGATACTTTTTGCCATTTTTTTCATTGAAAATGGCAAAAATGTAAGAATTTTCATTTAAAAAAATTAAAAAAAAAAAATAATAAAAATTAAAATTAATTTAATTTAATTAAAAAATAAATAATTAATTAAAATTATTAATAAAAAATAATTTTATTTAATTAAAAATAAATATTTAAATATTAAATAAATTAAATAAATATTTAAATAATCAAAAATTAATTTTTAATTTTTTTTATTAAATTTTGTTTAAAATATTTTTAAAAATTTAATTTGATTTTCTTAAGAAATTAATAATTTTAATTTAATAATAAATAGAAATTTAATTTTAAAAATATTTATTTTAATTTTTTTTAAAAATTATTTAAGATTTAATTAATTTAATTTTATATTTTTTTGTATGAAAAAATTATTTTTAATTTTTTAAAAAATTAATTTTAATAAATTTTATTATTTTTATTTTTCAGGAGCAACAAACACAAAACATCTCATCACAATCCATTGAAAATTTGTTCGAATTCTGCATTGCAGCGACCCAAGTTGATCGTCACATTGCCCATCAAGCACGAAGGCACGACTTAACTTTCAGAGATCCCCGTGGAAATTGTTTCCTCAAATGCATTTGTTTAAATACCGGCTTCTGTGACTCTAATTTAAAATTAGTAACCAGATTTTTGGAAGAAAATACCGAAATTGATACTTTAAAGGTTCGTCTCTTAATTTAAAAAATTGAAATCTTTTGAAAAAATTTTAATTATTTTTTTTAGATACGAAAAGCAGGAGAAAAATGTTCAAAAATCACTTTGAAAAATGATTGTGACACAGTTTTCCGACGATTTAAGTGTTTCTTCGAAAATGTTCCTGAAACGCCCGTTAATTGATTTTATTTTGATTTTATCAAGTACATTTTTTTATAATTAAAAAATAATTATTAATAAAAAAATTCTTTCTCTTTAGAAGAAAAAAAAAATAATTTGCATAAATATCAAAACATCTCATTTTATCGCGATCAACGTTACATGAAGAGAAATTAACATAATGGTCAATAAAGTAATCAAAGCGCGATCTTTTGTTGTTATACAAAGCAAGAGATAAAGAGATTGTGGCACACTTTAACAACAAATCGACTGATCGACAGGACAAATAATTAATTTTTCGATCAATACAAAAAAAATTGTTAATAAAAATCTTTCACTGACCGCGATTTTTAATTAAAAAAAAAAATATTTCGCAAAAAAAAAATTTTTTTTTGACGGTCTCAAATTTCTAAATAAATAAGAAGATATCTCTATTATCATTTACACCGATTTATTTGTGTAACATAATTTTTCTAGGCCAATAATTTGTGTTAATAATACCGCTAGCGAGTGTAAGGCAACATATATATCAGTGCCAATGAGTAAATGAATGAATGAATGACGATCATGATGGAAGCAGATGGAAAAGGAAATAAAATTTTTTCTTTGCTTCTCTTTTTTTGCGCGATTTCTTCTTGCACAATCCCGTTTTAGTTCTGCAACAAAGTCATTATTACCGATAATTTTCATTAAATTACTCTATTGATCGACAACTCTTTCATAAGAGCGAAAAAAACAGTAGCAGAGTTAATTTTATTTATTATGTTATTGATAGTTCGCGGTTTCTTTTATTTTTTTTTATACAAAAAAAAAAATCAAAAGTTCATAAGCCGGTAAATTTCATCTAAAAAAAAAATTTTTTTTTTTTGCATACCATTGTTGAGTATTTTTAACATTGTCATTAGTAAATAAATACAAGAGTTAACAATGTTTACTTCTTCATTCATTATTTTATTGTTATTTTCATTGTTTTATTGTGAGTTGTGTTACGAAAAGTACACAAGAAGACACGAGAAACGTTTGTTTATTTTTTTTTGCTTGTTATGAACAAAAGGGCTTCACGAAATAAAAAACAAAACAAAAGTGAAAGCATCGTTTGTGTCACGAAAGAGAATTAAAGAATGAAATAAATGTTTAAATAATTTTTTAAAAAATATTTCTCGCGAATGTCATCTCGTAAAATAATAATTATTATATTTAAATTATAAATAAATAAAAAAAAATTACTCACCCTAAAAACTGTAAATATACATAAAAATATTGCAACTGTGTACCTCGCCTTTTTACCCATCTTTGTGTTTTTTTTTTGTTTTATTTGTTTTTGTGAATGTTTTTAATATTAATTTAATTTTTTTTTGTGCGTCTTATTTGGAGACTAAATTTCTTTTAATTAAATTCCTAAGTGAGATGACGAGATGGCAAATGCCTTTCACTGCGTTTCGTCGCTACACCATCTAGGTCTGAAATTAGAAATCAAAAGTAAATAAAAATTAGTTTGTTGTTAATTAACATTTTTGTTTATGTATGATAATTTTGCTGAGATAAAATGTTTGTTTTGTATTATATTAAATTGAAAAAAAAAATGTATATGATAGGTCTTGGAAAAAATTTTATAAAAAAAATTCAATTTAATTCACACTTTTTTTACTCTTTTTGTTAATATTAATTAATTTTTTATGATAATTTTATTTAAAATTAATATAAAATTATTTTTTTTATCAATATTTTGTATGAATTCATAAAAAAATATTTATTATAATAAGATATATATTAATATGTTAATTAATAAACATTTAAAAATATATTAATAATTTTATATAACATTAATATATTTTTTAAAATTGAATAAATTATTATATCACATTTAAAACAAAATTTTTTTTGAAACAATATTTTAAATAAAAAATTAATTAAATAATTTATTGAATATAAAATATTTTTTTTTATATACATAAAATTTTTTATATTTTAATAATTAAAATTTAATTTTAAATTTTTGGTGTAATTTTTTATTATAAATTTTTTAAAATTATTATTAATTTTAAAATTATTTTTAATTTTTTATTTTATTTAATTTATATATAATAATATTTTATTTTATTATTTTTTATTATTATTTTTCAGTATTTATATATTAATAAATATTAATATTTTATTTTATTTTTTTTATATAATATTTTTTAAAATTTATTTTTATATTTTTTTCAGTCCAAAATTTTTTTTTTTGTGAAATATTATTAAACAATTTATTTAATATAAATTATTTTTTTCATTTGTATTTTTTTTATATTAAAAATAATATTAAAAAATTATTTAATATTAAAAATTATTTTTTTAAATTTAAAAATTAAATAATTTTTCAATTAATTAATTTTAAATTAATTTCAATATTTTTTTGTTAATAATTAATTTTTTATTTTTTTTTAATAAAATTTTTAATTTTAAAACTTTTAATTATAAAGTCACTGTTCACAAGATTTTATTCCATTTCTTTCTAATAAATTTAATTATTAGTTATTTTCATTTCATTCCACTTTCTTCATAATAATAACAATCATATAACAATAATTACACGTAACATAACATTAGATAGCATGTGACAATATTTTTTGAGAAAATTTCGTATCTTTCGTACTCTACTTTACTTTTATTGCAAATATAACGTATATAATGATAATATCGTTATATTTCTTTGTTACACTAAGATGCGTTGATTAATTAACAGTGAGTTTCCATTTAAAAGCAACGCAAGATTACATGTGTGTCAATTCACTGTAATATGTTGTAATAATTTTCTGATGGATGGAGAAATTTCACTTTAATTTTTATTTCATTTTATTTTTGATTTTTTTTAATAAAATATTTTTTTTTAAAAATGTCTGTTGGTGCAAAAAAAATGAAATAAATTTAGACATAAATAATAAACCATTAAAGAAATTTATTGCCGTCACTTTTGCCCTTTTGTTTGTCTTACTTTACATTTTACTTTAAGACATTTTAGCATTTATCATATCACATTGGCGCAATCATCATCGCGAGAGATGTGAAAGTAATGAGAAATAAATTTGCAAACTCACACTCTTCTTGTAGAATTAACGTCACTTTTTCTGTTAGTACTAACTGAGCATCATTTATCCCTTGTAATTGTAATGATTGCTCATTTATTTTATTATTTTTATTTTTTTTTTATAATTTTTATTTATTTCGCATGAGAAGCACGTGATTTTTTTTCTAAAATTAAAAAAAAAAATTTTTTTTTACGAATTTTTATTGCACTCTCGAACGTTAAGTCGAAACGCGATCCGTTGATGTTCACATTCAATTCACAACTGAATTAAAAAGTGTACGTTAAAAAGCATTAAACCGACCATCATCATATGAGCTATGTATGTAAGTTTTTTTTCTTTCACTTCATATGGTGCTTTCTTCGTCGTCGTTTCGTTTTATTTTTAATTCCGTACATTTTTCTCTCTCTACCTACGAAGAGTTTGGTACGAAAAAAAAGAGTTAAAAATAGCCGCCACTGATTCAATCGATCGACGACGTGGTTTAATCATGACCTTTGATTTGAAGGTCGATCTTTCGGAAATCTGCAATTTTTATGACGAATCGATCGCGAGATAAAGAGAGAGAGAAAGAGAGATAACCTGTTCTGTTCAATTTCTTTTTCTGCACATTGGCGACGAGAAATGTGAATGTTCCATTGACCTACTGATACAATATCTACAAGCAAGCAGCGAGAAGACACATGTGTCGTCGTCGTCGTCATTATCGCATGCATGCAATGCACATGTTTCCTCTTTGGAATTCGACAAAAAAAAATCGCAAAAATTTCCGTGGCAAGTGATTATTTTTGTGGCGCGGCAAGTTGAAGGTGAATTTTTGTTTTATTGCAGTTAGTTCGATGATCATGACTTCTCCCCGAATGAAAAAAAAAATTAATGCGAAATAATTTACTTTCTTTTTTTGACCATTTACGGGCGACGACGATCGAGACGGCGACAATTATCGCCCAGCCACTGTATCATTGGGTCAAAGTCAATAACCTTTCTTTTTTCCTTTTATTTTGCTTTAAACAACAATGGGCAACAATAGCGACGAATTTCCGCTACCTACTGTATGAATATTCAACTGCGTGGGAAATGCCTCGAAAAAACCAAAAATTTCACTCTCTAACTTTATTTACACATTTTTTTCAAATCAAAACAAGATCACTTTCATTCATTTTTACGTAGCGCGTAGTCAAGAGGTGACAACTTTGATTTTGAAAGGGCTTCAAATTCACCTTTCTAACGTTAGTTCACGTGTAAAAAAAATTGTTGAAATCACTCAAGTGTGTTGTGTTTCGAAATTCAATACACTTTCTGATGTCTAATGAGAGCAAATTTGTGGTTTCTTCGTCAGTTCAGACACATGTTCATTTCATTTTTTTTATTGCTCTTGCTGTTAAATATAGCATCGCCAAGTGTGGCCAATTCCCTTTCAAAAAATATAACTAATTTGAATAGTAGTTGAAGCGAGAAGCCGGCAAGCGAATAAGAAGAAGTGAGAGTTTTCAAACATGATTTTTTTTTTGTTAATTGAGATACTTTATCATGACCTTCTTTAAGATTTCAGAAGCAACATACGCCTTCTGTTGAACTTTTGATTAAGGAAAAGACAAATTGAGGGAGGAGCAGGAACGATGCTTGTTTGTCAAAACACAAGATGCATTGAAACAATGTACGCATAACTAAAGGTAATGAAGAAGAAGGTCAACAGCCTTCAGAAAAAAAAATCTCTCATAAAATCACCTTTTATTGCATCTTGCAGCGAAGATGTTCAAACACTTATAATGGTGCGTTGATACAAAATAAGGTCGTAATTGATGATGATTGAATTTGGGAATTGTTAGAAAAATTTTTTCAGGATGTTTTTTTTTTGTTTGGATTTTTTCAATTTTATGGCTCTAAAGATCTTTAATAATAATGACGAGCATCATAACAAACAGACATTAATAAATTGGAGTTTTGACGGCGTTAATGCAGCGTGGCAGAAGAAACAAATATAAATGATGAATGAATGGCGGTAAAGGCGAGTTTAGGAGAGATTTGATGAGAGCGCATTTTAGGGAAATTTTTAAGAAATATAAAAATTTTAAGAAATGTGACAGGAAATTAAGTTAGAAATGTTTAATTTTAAGAATTTTGATAATTTTTAAACTTTTCTGTGGAATCTGGTCTTTTATAAAATATTATCTCAAATCTTGTTATCTTGTTTGTATTATTATCTCAAGTATTGTTAAATAAACCTTATTAAAAAGTATTCGTTAGTTTGGCGATGTTGAAAGAAATGCGTTTCTTTGGTCAAAAAGCAAATTCATATAACTCTCCTTATCCATTTAGTTTTGAATGTCGATGTTGAATGAAAATGTTCCGTGAACGGAATATAAGATAAGTCAAATTGCAAGTTGAAGGCGCTACATAAGTTTCTATTCTTGATATTGAAGAAATGGGGTATGTTCTGATTATTGTTAAAATATATCTGAACGTTTGTTTTGAATTTCTACTTCATACACTAATTTGCGTCATGTTATCCAATAAATTGAACTTCCTCTTTGTATAAGATGTAAGTGTTTAGATCTGCAGTTCCTTAAATAGAGCCAAATATATTTCGATGGATTATTAACTTGCTTAAGGTTATAGGTTTGTCCATATATTTTTTGGGAAGTACAAAAGTGCTCCATTTTACAGGCTCTCGATATGATATATTTTGCATTGTTGGGTCTTCTTCATCTTCATAAATAGAGTTCCAAAACTTGATTTACAAGATATTAAGTTTGAAGTTCAAATAATTTCCTTTAGATAAATTTTATAAGTTAAACAGACAGACATCATAAAAACGTAACTTTCCATCTCTCGAATGCCCTTTGAAAACAAAAGTTTAAAAAAATTAATTTTATGATGCACTCTGCATTCTACCGATGGTCAGGTCATGATTATTAGAAAGAGGTCATTGCCCATTCAAAATTTTTGATGAATTCCATTTACTTACCGAAAAATTTCCCGCATCTCAAAGTCTCCTCGCCATCTAAACATTTTATGTTTCACAGAAACAACCGGAAAGTTACTCGCGCGTCACACAGATTATCTCCAAATTTAACTGTAACATTCCCTTTATTATTTACTACATCCACTCATGCCAATAATCAATGCAAATTTCTTGAAAAGAGAAAGTTCTCTCTCTCTCATTCGATCGTTACAACGCGCTGCTGCTGTACTTGTTGTTACACCGCTTCGTCGTGTCATTAAAACCGATAAAAATTCTTTGATGTCTGGCAAACAGAAAACCTTCGGTAGGTATTTTCTATTACTTTATTATGAATTCACGATAATCTGCGTTGGAGAGTTCATTAACTCTTCTATTCTCCTCTATCTCTGCTTCTTCTTACGACATTGTTATAAATATTTATGAAAATGCGCGAATTTCTGTGTATTGTCACGCGTCATATCAAAATATTATTATGTTCATTTAAATTAATCCCACATTTTTTTTTCTGCGTTTTGGTTAGAAAGTGAAACTTTTTTTTTGTTTTCGGTGATGATGATGTAACAATTCGTTGACGTTCGTTTACTTTTCCAGAGTAAGTAGCTTTATTTGAATAATTTCGAACAATGTGTCTTTAAATGATTCACTCACTCACTTCATGTGCTCGGTCTTTCCTAATGTTACGTGATTCGTCGTTGTAAGCTCCGGCTTAAAATGACGCAAATGCCGTCTGTTGTCGAAATGCATGGTTGACCTATTTTTGAAGCGGATCTTCTTGCTGCATGTTACTTTTTTATGACTTGGACAGTAAATATTCTACGGCGGATGTTACTTAATATCGTTAATGACATACAATACACCGCAGAGAATACGAAGAAGAGACAAGAATTTTTTTTCGCAATTCCCTTTGCTTTTGTATTCGTAAAGGTAAGAGTTCTACACTTTCGCTTGCATAATAAATTTAATTTTTTTCACATAAAAAAAATAAAAATAAGGGAAAGTTTTTTTTTTCAATATTTTTTTAACATTTTTGGTGTCCTGCTAACTTTTTTGTAATAGAAAAATTGCATTTTTCGCATAAAAACTGCTCAAACTCGTATTTGTATCAAATATAATATTATTTAGTGCAAACTTAATGATATATAACATACTTTCTTTCCACTCTGAATAATAAAAAGTGTGTGCACTTACAATGAATGCATGTGATATTATTGGCGAAAGCGGCCTTTTTCAGTAAACATGCAGTTTCTTCTTTCTCGTAAAGTATTATTATTATAAATTTTATGTTTATTTAGAGTTTTATATCGCTTTTTATCTCTTTTCAGCTGCGATCAGCACAAAAGAATCGAATGAAGCGTGTGATATCAATTCAGAAGTTGTTATAAAATAATATAATGGATCATAAAAGCCAATAATTCCATGTTTTATTTATAGGAATTCAAATCAATTTTGAATTTTAATCGAAATAATAAATTAAATCAATGCAAAACAAGTAGAACGCATTACATTTAACGGCTACTTGTGTTTGAATCTTAAGTTAATTGACGTAAGAGGTGACCCACGTAACATTTTTTATCGATTAAGTTATGTCAAAACTGTTTGAATTAACGAAAGGGGCAATTTTTTAAATGTTTTCGAAAATTTTTTAATTTAATTTTTTGCATTTTTTTTAAAATTTTGTCATTAAAACTTTAAAATATTTGATTAAAAATATATTAAAAAAATCACTAAAAATTTATTTTTTATTAATTTTTATTAAAATAGTAAATTGACTTTGGTTATCTTCAATAATTTTAATGAATCTAAATTTTTAAAATTTTTTAAAAAATTTTTTAAATATTTTTTTTTTTTTTAATTAATTAAAAATATTTTATTTCAAATTAATTAAAAAAAATCATTAAAATTTTATTTTTTTAAATTTTTTTAATTATTTTTTTTTTAAATTTAATATTTTTAAAAAATTATTTAGAAAATGTTTAAAAATTCTAATTTTTATTGAATGAATTTTTAATTTTATTAATTTTTATTAAAATAATTAATAATCATTATTTTAAATAATTTTTTAAAAATTAATTTAAATAAAATTTAATTTATTTTTTTTTAATTTTTGGAAAAAATTTAAAAATTTTTAAAATTAATAAAAAAAATAATTTAAAAAAATTTTCATTAAAAAAAATTAATTTTTGATAATTTTTTAGGATTAAAATTAGAGTCTACATCTCACGTGACAGAAGTCGGTGAAAAGTCAAAATGTCTCAAAACAACGTGAAAGAACCAAAAGTAAGTGGCTTACCAGAAGGAGTAAAATTAAATGCGCAACAGCTTCAATATATGAAATTAATTGAGGCTCAAAACCTTGAACGAGTGCGGAAATTAGAGAAATTGAAGAAAAACAATCGCATCGTGTGTAAGTCAATTTTTCATCACTTCAATTCCCTTATTTTTTTCTAATTTTTGTTATGAAATTTCCAGTTAGTGCATTGATCGGCACAGCTCTTTCCATTTACTTCTATTCCATGTACAAAGTAAAGCAGGAGACGTTCTTGGATGACTTTGAAGAGCCGAAAAAAATAGAAGTTGAACCGCAATAAATTTTTAGTTCATAAATTCCCTGCTTCTTTTCGTACTAACTCTCTCGAAAAATCCACAAAAAAATGGCAACACGATATATCAAGTCTTCAGGAGCTCGTTTGCCTCCGTTGCCAACATTACGGGATCTCGTGAAACTCTACAAACTCACCGCGATTAAGCAACTTTCGCAGAATTTCCTCATGGATGAGCGACTTACGGATAAAATTGTTCGTGCGGCGGGGCATATTCAGGATCATCACGTGTTGGAAGTTGGTCCGGGACCCGGAGGAATAACACGTTCCATATTGCGTCAATGCCCGAAACAGCTGATTGTCGTTGAAAAAGATCGACGTTTTATGCCGACGATGGAATTACTCGCTGAAGCTTGTAAACAAACGACCGACATGAAAATCGTTCGCGGTGACATTTTGAAGTACGACATGGAAAATTGCTTCGAGGGATGCGAACGAACAGATTGGCATGGACCTCGAGCGCCCGTTCATCTCATCGGAAACTTGCCTTTTGCGATTTCGACGCGTTTGCTGATCAACTGGCTCAAGGACATCTCGTTGAAACGCGGGGCATGGGCTTACGGAAGAACATCTCTCACACTGACGTTCCAAAAAGAAGTCGCCGATCGCATTGTTGCTCCAATTTTATCGAAAGAACGATGTCGCTTATCCATAATGAGTCAACTTTGGACGAAGCCACAACTGAGATTCACCATTCCGGGCACAGCTTTTGTCCCGAAACCCGAAGTTGATGTTGGCGTCGTGACTTTTGTGCCGCATCGCGATCCCATGACGGACTTGGACTTTGATTTGGTCGAAAAAATGGCGCGATATTTGTTCTCGATGCGACAAAAGTACTGTCGACGCGGCATTCAAAATCTTTTTTCGCCGGATATCAGAGAGGAATATACCGCGAAAATATTTCAGTTGGCAGATATTGATCCGCAATTAAGATCTTTTCAAATTTCGAATGAGGAATTTCTTCGACTTTGCATCGTTTATAACGACATGCTGAAGGAAAATCCAGATATTGCGAAATATGACTATCGAGGCCCGCGGATTTCGCGAGATTTGTGTTGGCAAGGGCAAACGGAAGAAAATATTGAAGAAATTGTGGAAAAGAGTTAGTATTAATGGGAAATGGGAATTTTAGTTTAAAAAAATGATTACATTTGTTGTAAATTAGTAGTTCACAGTCATTAATTAATAAATGAATAAAAAAAATTAAAAGCTTTAAAAAATTGTTTTTTTTTTAATTTAATAAAATCTTTCAAAAAAATAAAATAATTTAAAAAAAAATTAAAAAAAAATAAAAAAAAATTAAAAAAAAAAATACAAAAAAAATTTATTCAATAAAAATATCGTTCAATCGATCGAATAAATGAATAATAATTGAAATCTATTCATTTTTTATCTGACATCAGATTTTTCGTTATTTATTGATTTCTGTTGTTGTTTGTAAATAAAATGAAATTTATGTTTAAATATTTTTTTTTCATCTCTTTATCGTGCCTTCAACAATTTTTGATTTATTACTAATATTTTTTTTCATACTGAATATTCAATTAATGTCTTGTTAAGTTCAGTAAAAGTGTTGGAAAGAGTTCAAAATGTCAGGGTTTTGACCTTGTTGTCGGTAATAAGTTAATTTTTTTGACGTTTTAAGATATAAATTTAGATATTTTTCTGAATTAATTGAATTATTTTTTAAATATTGAC
>NW_026973447.1:0-25000 GCF_036172545.1 Culicoides brevitarsis | reverse complement strand
TTAAGAAAAAGCACATTTCCATGATGATTAAAAAGTTCTTAAAATTATTCGTCGCGTGCGCCGATGATGGTGTTTTTCGTTTACAAAATCAGTCGTATGTATATTTGGCAGTGACGTGTGTGTTTTTCTACGATTTATTACAAAGAAGTATTACATTCACATATTATAATGTCATTTTTAAACATATACATATATTTTTTGTTTAGAAAATATTAAAACGGTCATGAGATAAGCTTCAGTTTGTTGACTCCCTTTTGTTTTTTTTCTTTTTTTGATGAATTTTGATTATTAATTCACATTGCCAAAGTTGTTTGATTTCTTTTTTTTTTACACATTATTACTTTAAACATTATTATTTTTAATTATATCGATATTTATAGGTAATCATATTATGTATAAATATTTATTAACATTCATTTTTTTCTGATAATATTTTGCAAGAGGATGAGTATAGAAAATAATAAGATGCCGCCAAACTGTCATGTTTTAAGCCGAAAATCTTGTGGATTTGAGGTTAAGTTGTTCATTTGATGTCGCTCAATTGTATAAATTTTGTGTTTTTCTAACGATAATAATCATAGTTTTTAAAGCTAACATATTATTATTACACCGACTTTTAAATATTTTAGCAAATTTAGCTTTTTTTTTTAATTAAATGAGATCAATTTTGAATTATTTTTAAGAAAATCAAAAAATTTGTGATGAGAAAATTTTGTTATTTTTAAGAATTTTAGAAAAGTTGTTAATCTGATATTAATGCTTGATTGATTAATCTTCCAGGTCGAAAGGCACAGGAGGACCATTTTAGGCGATTTTTACCTGAGTTTGAATTTCTATTTGTTTTCAATATCAAATTTTTTAACCAGAAAAGAATGTTGTAAAAATACGAAAATTTTCAAGTCACAAATAATTGTAAATCCTTGTAAAAAATTCAAAATATTTAAAATTAACATAGCACCGAATCGATTAAATTATTTTTCTAAAGTTATTATTTTCTAAATTTCATTATATCATTAAGTTTTTTTTTTCGACGAAAAAAGTAAGAGTTTTGTCTAATTAACTGAGCATATAAATTAATTTTGAACTAATTTAACTAAAAGTAAAGGCTTTATCTCTGATTTTTTTTTTTTGCATTTTTTACTTCACACACGATTATTATGTCGTTAAAGTATTAATATTTACACGATTATACCGAAAAAGAGCCTTACTTCCTATTATTAATAGCTTTCCTCTTAAAACAAGGTCACGATGGCATTGTTCTTGGTGGTTTCCGATATTTTTTTGTCATTCTCTTAATTGTGTGTACCGCGGAATATATCACATGATGACTGCTCGTAGTTCTCGAGTATGTGCTACTGCTATTACATGATGCATATTTGTTGTCTGTCATCGACGAAGAAGCAGATGACACGGAATTGCTGTCGCACGACATCATTGAAGACGACGAAGCTGACGATCCCGAAACGGAAGATGCTGATGAGGAATAGCTACAACTGCTGTAAGCTGTATCCTTATCGGATATTTGAAGATTATGTTGATTCACTTTGTATACGTGTCTCAAATACTTTTGCAATTCAATACGTTCTGACAACTTTAGCGATTTTATTTCGACATGCTTTATGGGAAGCGATTTTGGAGCAGGAATCCATTCATCGGAGATTCTAAAGTAACAAAAAAAACGAAAATTCAGTTTTTGAAAGAATTTTAAAGAAAATTTTCAACTTACATGTTAACAGGGAACCATTTGACGAGAACCTCAGCTGTTCCTTCTTTAGTTATGCGTTTTCCCAATGGGCGCCCTTTGAATGTAATTGAACCCCGAGGGCCTGTAGAAAGAACTCCAGCAAGCATTAATCTGTGTTGAAGACCTTCCATCATTCCGAGATCGAAGTAATCGAAACGACGAGCTGTAATGTAGAAGCGAAAACGATTAGAATCATGCGAAAGATCTTTTGATACGATTTGAGGCCAAAACTTGCATGGCTTTTTGAGAACTATTTGAAAAATATTGCGAAAAAAGGAAAAAGGGGAAAGAGAAAATTATTTTTATTCAAGAAAAATTTCCCTTTCAACCTGTTAGGATCTTACTAATGGTAAAATTGGATGAAAAATTGAACTTTAATTATTACCTGTCCATGGTTGACGACGATATCGCAATTTCTTTCCATTTTTCTTGATACATTTAAGACTTGTTGGTTCTGCGTTCTTTTTATTGTTAGCATGCTCTCCGCGATTAAAATGGTTATTCACGTGTTTTTGAAGTAAAAGCTGTTGAAATAGTTTTTTGTAATTAAATTTCATAAAATAAAACTTAAAATTTTTTTACCTGTGATCCAAATCGCATTCCACAGCCATCGACAATACATTTGTATGTCTTTGAACCGCCATGAGGCAAAACATGTCGTTCTAACCATGTTCGCGAGCATGATTTTCTTCCGTGAACTTTGCATCCAGACCAAAGACAGGAATACGGGCCTGTTTGTGGATTCACGTGTTGCACTTGCAAATGATCCAACAAAAGGGAATTGTTGTCAAACTTTTCACTGCATCCATCCCAATTACATACGCCATCCGAGTAATTATCACTTCGACGAGATCCTTTGTGTCCCATACGCATTCGTGCAGCACGATCGACGGGAAATCTAATCGTTTTGGGTTGCGTCAAAATGGGACTTTTGCTTCGTTCGGGCAAATTTGGCGTGAGACCTGATTTCTCTGCGAGCGATTCTTCCACTGATATGTTAATACTGACTTCCGAATCGACAGTTGTTACAGTCGAATCGTCATTTATCTCGATACTTGGCTTCTTTGACTTGATACGTTCGAGAACCAAACTTCGCGGAGATGTAGGACTCAGCAAGAGAGTCTTCTCTTTCGGCGATAGCATGGGAGTTGTTGGCGAACACAAGTCAATTGTCGTTGTCGGAGGCAATATTTTCGGGGGAGTAACAGGAACTGTTGTAATTGGTAAGGCAGTATTGACTTTCAGCGAAACGGGCACCAATTTAGGGAGCTCAGAAGTTGCGATGAGAGCTGTAGCGGGAGATTTCGGAGGCGAGGCAGCAATATTGTTGGATTTGTTACTTTTGTAAGTCGAAGTTGTTTGAGATCCAACAGATGTTGATGTATTTGATGCTGTCGAAGATACTACAGGGGTAACTACTGATTGCGCAGGCGATTGAATTGTTGTCGAAACAAGAGCGGGCTTTGGGATTTTCGAGGCTTTTGCGGGTTTTGGAATGTTTGCTTGAGACGCTTGCGATGACGTCGTCATGGTAGAAACCAAATTTGGCGGATTTTGTTGAGAAACAGTAACAACATGAGTATTTGATGTTACCGAAGTCGAAGCAGCACTAAATTGTTGCGGCGTGTTCTGATGATGCGTTGGCAGTATCGTGTTGATATTCGGAAGTACATTCGCCGTTTGTGGTTGAATGGGATGCAAAGCAGGGATATTTTGCATTCCCTGCGATAATGTGTACATTGCTTGAATGCCCGATGTATTGTAATAGAGTCCGGGAGTTGTGTTTATGAACAATTGAGGCGCTGCAAAGTGTTGAGCAGCTTGTAATTGCTTTTGTTGTTGCTGTGCTTGAGCTTGTGCTTGTGCTTGGGCTTGAACTTGAGCAACAGCAGCTTGCATTGGAGTCATTAAGGGTTTCACAGGCGTTAATCCGGGCGCTGTGCTCGTACTCGAAACTGTCGAATCCATTGTTGGACCATTTGTTCCATTGTTTTGCGAAAGTTGCTGTAACTTGATAACAGCTCCGTTCATGAGTAATTGCGCTGCGGCGTTATAACGTGCAGCGAGTTGATTATTTGCCATGATATTTTGTGCTTTTGCTGTTGGCACTAAATTCGGAATTTGAACTAAATTTGGCATCACGGAGAACAATGGACCAACTTTGGCTTGCGGAGCTTTTGGCGAAGCGTTATAGGGATTTGGTTGAGTAGGTTGTAACGGAGGCATTTGCTGTTGCGCTTGTGTTGTCGGAATACGAATTGCTGTCAACAAAACAGTCGGGGTTTGTTTTATCGTTTGCTCCAAAAATTGTTGTTTGCCATTTGGAGTTCCGTTTGTTTGCGGATTGGTTGGTAACTTTTTGGCAGTAATTGGAGCGGGAGAATTTTGAATCGTATTTACCTTTGGCATGCGAGGCGCAATATTGACGGGTTTCTTTGGCGCAATGTTCGCCTGTTTCTGTAACGCAGCATTCTTCTTCGTGTTGATCATCGGAGAAACTTTGGCTGTTTTCTTCTCGATGGTTTTCTTTACAGCCAAAGAGTTCGTAACAGTTGTTGTTACGGGACGAACATCGACATCATTTACTTTGATGCCATTCAATTTGTTGTCTGACGATTGCTGCGTTAACATATTGAAATACTTTTTGAGATTTTCATTCTGCGGAGGCTTCGAGAGTTCCGTCAACGGTGGGACAGGAGCTTGCATTACGACTTTCGACATTTCCTTCTTCAATGGAGGCGTTGGTTTCGTTTGTGTCTTGAAGTATCCCGTGATTTTCGTGTTGGCAGTTTCATCCACAAACTTGCTCTTTGCAATGAGAGGCGTTGTCGTAAGTTTCTTATTGGCAGTAGTAGTTGGTAACGAACTATTGAGCGCTTTGACGTCAATACTCGTAGATCGCGATTTCTTGTTGACAGATCCTTCGCCGACGCCCTTGTCGAGACTTTGTCGTTTCAATTTGTTTGTTACTTGCGTCGACGCTGTGTTCGTTGACGCTGTTTGTGTCGTGTTATTTGTAGTTGCATTGATTTTAGGTGCTTTATCGTCGTTTTTCGCAACGTTATTGTTGTTCCATGGCCATTGATGAGGTTGATTTTGCGGTTGATTCAATCTGTTATTCACTGTTGGGAGCGTTTGTGTGAGCGGGGGCATTTTTTGCAGAGGCTTCTGCAGAAGCGACAGCTGCTTCTTTGGCGTAGCAGCTTGCTGCGGGCTTGAGCTTGCGGTAGGCGTTGTGTCGGTTTCCCCTAAAGAGGGCGGACTATAGGGAGATCCAGGATCCGATGTATCGGACGAAGCAGTACTTGAATCTGTGCTCAAACTTGTAGCCACACCACTGCAAAGAAAGAAGACGAAAAGAAAAACACGAATTAGTACAAGAAATTCCGATTTAAACTTATTTCTACCTAACACTCGCGCATCAACGTCTTTACTCAGACATTATTCACACAAAATTTGACGCTAAAATCACTTTTTTCTTTCATAAAATCCGTATTTCTCCAAAATTTTATTAACACTTCACTGACAAACAAACATAACTTTTCTAACATAAAAGCTCTGCTCTTCTTCTTCTTCCTCTCATTCGATGTTCGAACGCACACAAACATGATTATGTTGCACTTACCAACACATTTACAACTTCGAAAAATTCCCTCTCAAATGTTACTCCGAACGGCAAACGAACCGAGTTCAGTAGAAAAACGTGTTACTATTTTTATTCATTCGTTCGGTAAACAAGAAATCGAGGAGAGGAAGACGAACGTGAGAGAGTGTTTTATAATGTTGGGTCATGCGCAAAGTAATGAATGAACAAACGATCGTACGAACCGTACATTGCTCACATAAGGAAGGACAAATTGCTCCAAGTTCTAATCAAATTTGTACCACATTATCATTAGCTAACATATGTAGATTGCCATTCATTGTACAGAAATAAAACACTTTTCTCTAATAAAACAATCAATTCAATCCTTTACCGCATGGAAACACATGTAAAAATAAATAAACAATAACATTATCGTTTAATGAATACGGATGGATAGATTTTAGCAATTTTATAAATGTATTTTTCTTTTATTTTCTTAGTTGTTTATTTATTATTAATTCATGTGATAAATAAATAAATAAATTTATAAACAAAAATGAGATCATATTTCAATTAAAAAAAAAAATCATCAATTGTGTGGGAGATTCTCTTTATTAATAATTTACATTGAAAGTTTCGTTGTAACTTTTTGAATAATAACAAAAAGAACCTTCCGAGAAACAAAAATAAAACTTTCTTGTAATAAAAGTGTAAACAAAGCTATAACATGCATTTGTAAGAAAAGAAGACCAATGACCCATTACGACGGATTAACGTCACAGACAATATAATAAATAACCGTATTAGCAACGTAATTCACACCTTTAATTGATTTATCGTCCTTCATTGAACAGCGTTTAACAATAATAATAAATAATTATGCCAATAATGTTCTTTGTGTGTTTCTGACGAAGCTCAATGCACAATCAAGTTTATATATTACAAATAAAAAAATTGCTTCAGAAATTATTTTTCAAATTAATTCCATTTAAATTTTATATTTTTAAAAATATATTTTTAGTATATGTTTCATATTCTACTTTGTTTATTTTTTTGCATGATTTTCATATAGAACATGATTGTTAACAAAAATATAATTTTCAAAGAATTTAGATCTTGAGCATTAATTAAAGACTCCATTTGTTAAATTTTGTCATCTGTAACAAAAGTTTCAATTGATTTTTTCGAAATTTTGGATTTTGCATGATTTTCTTACTAAAAAATACGGAAATTATCTTTGATTGCCTTGTAAAGTTTGATAAGGCCGCTCCAAATTTTTTTTGAACTTTTTGTCCCATGCCCCATTTCAGAAGTCGAAAATCCAATGGGGCAAAATAAAAAAAAAAGTTAAAAATTTCATCAAAATTGACCGTTTTTTGGTCTTTTTTCATATTTTTTCAAGGAATTTCCCTAAATTTTTTAAAAAAATTTCAATTTTAAAAAATTTTTGTATTTGTTAAATTTTTTTTCAAAAAAAATAATTTTTCAAAATTTTTTGACAGTTATTTTTACGAAATTGTTTTGTTTAAATTTTTAACTTGAAATACTCTGAGATAAATTTTAAATTATCAAATCTCAATAAAAATAAAAATACGTAAAGAATACGTAAAAAAATACGTAAAAAAATACGTAAAAAATACGTAAAAAATACCAATTTTTTTTGAATGTCACTTTGATGGTTATGAGGCTTGAAAATTGAAAAGTATGAAAATACACAATTAAATATTTCTTCAAAATTGTATGAATGTATGTAAATTTTATGTATCGGAGAGTTTTTAGATCCAAAGCTTCATTTGCTTAATTGTCAAAATGAAAATACAAGCATACACTACAATTCGAGTTTGCTTGCTGATTCAATGAATTTTTTGCGGAAAATAATAATTTTATTTTAATTGAAAATATTAATGATTTTATACTCGATGATATTATTAAAAATTAATTATGATTTATTAATAAGTAATTATTTGAAACAATAAAAGTATAACATTGAAATGTTACAACATAATTTCTCTGTTCAAACACTTCCGTGAAAATATTTGCCATACAAAATTTCTTTCGTCAAACATCATAACAATAATGTTCTTTATATTTATTTTACATTTCCTGAGGAAGACCATTATTATTTATATGTTAATCAAACAAACTCTTTTTTGTTAAAAAAATGAAAAATTTTTGAAAAAAAAAGTTACTTTAAAAAAATGAGTAATAATAATAAACCTCATTGATTTTTACGATTATTGACATGACATGCATCAATATCATCATTTGTTTGTTCATACTACACGATAATAATAATATTGTCTCAAAGTCGGCACAGACGACCCATAATAATATTAATAATATCCGTTTGATATTTTACAATTTTGTCATATTTGTATTCAATATTCATATATATATAATATGTTTATATTTGCAAAAAAAAAAGTTCTTTGTTTGTTCTTTTACTCATACTTGTGTTTGTTTATCTATACAATTTTTGTTTACATGCAACCTATTTTCCGTGAGTGGTTGAGTTGATAAGAAAGGCGCCTTGTAACATTTTCGCATAACCCATTATATATAATGATAATGATAAAACATAAGAACTGTGTCATGTTTCCCTTTGAAATTCCGTCATTTTAATGTCAGAAAAGCATCGTAGCACGTAACAAGTGCCTTTTTGTGTGCAATTATGTTTGTGTATGCAAAATAAAGGGCATTCAACCGTGTCATGCGAGTAAAATATATGAAATGCATATCTATCTAGTTGGAAATGGAATGAAAGGAAAGACAAAAAAATAAAAAAATACAGTGCGAGAGAGGTAAACAACAAGCAAAAAGGCACTAAAGAGGCATCAAAGCTTGAATATTGAATGAGCAATTCTATTTGTTTTTAACTTTTTATGGAATTGAATGCATGAACTCGTATGCTGACTTTCATAAAAAATAATAATAATTCGATCCTTGAACCTTTATTTAATGACACGTTTTACGTTTACGATATTTTAAGGAGAATGAGCGGGAGTTTAAAAGGATTGCAGTAACTGTAACAAGAAACTTGTCGTGCCGTGCATTCGTAACGAGAGTGAAAAAGGGAAAATGTTCGTACATAATAAAACATTTATATTAGCGGTATATGTGTATCGCAGTATCAAACATTTATTTGAGGACAGTCGTCTGCGCAACTCGTGCACACTACAGAACTACATAAATAGAGAATATTTCCTTGATCCTGACACCATATAATGCCTTTCTAAGTATCTCTTTGCAGTACATTTCGGTTTGTTTGTTAAAGTAATATTTTACGTAGAATTACTGCGCTGCGTTGGGTGTCTTGTGTCTCAGTTGTGTGCAGAGTGTGAGAAAGGCAGCACGTCGCAAGGAGCAAAAAAAAAATCGTTTCAATTTGTAAATATTGTCGGTTCGCGTTTTCACTGCGTCGTACTGCCGCATGCCGTTTTATCATCACTTTTATCAGTCGAGTCGCAACAAATTGTACTTGGCATGTTTATCGGCTATTTTTGTCATGAAAACGTACAATGGAGTTCGTAACAACAGACGACGAGACTTAATTGAAAATTTCGCCAAATGTCTCTATTCTTTTTATTTTTTTTTTTTCTTGTTTGCAGGAACAAGTTTCTGATAATAAAGACATTGAAGATGAATCACCCAAATGGCACGTAAAAAATGTTCATGAGAAATGTATTTAATACGGAATTAAACGAGACAGCAAGATAGATGAAACTGATATTTACTGTTCATATTAGCAGTGTGAACGAATGTGTGTGTGAGAAAGAAGAAAATTAACAGGTAGGTCAATCAATGTAAATGATGTAGCAGAAAATTGTGTAAGCAAGCGATTCATTCACGCATAAAAATAATCGACGAAACTTGTCTAGAATGTCTAAATATTGTTTAAAGAGAGGGAATTGTTTGAAGTTGCTCGACTAATGTGTATTTACTTTGTGTTTGACGCCTTCGATCCCCCGTGTGTAATAAGTTTATCTACAAATTTTATTTATTTTGTCGAGAATCGAGCCTTTTTCTCAGAAAATTTCAGTACGTTCATTCACGTTTTGAATATTTTTGCGGTTATCAACCTGCCTACGCATTCACACGGCGCGCGGTTGAGATTGTGCAAGTCATTTGTCAGAAATTTACTTGAGCGTATTTTTTTTAATTTAGGCCGTTCCAAATTTTTTTTAAACTTTTTGTCCCATGCCCCATTTCAAAAGTCGAAAATCCAATGGGGCAAAATAAAAAAAAATTAAAAATTTCATCAAAAATGACCGTTTTTTGGCATATTTTAATGATTTTCCAAGAAATTTTCAAAAAAATTTTAAATTTTTTTTAGCTTTTTGCATTGAAAATGATATATTATAAAGAATTTTCTTCTCTAAAAATATTTTTTCAAAAATCAGTGAACTGATGTTTTCAAAATTTTTTTCAAATTTTTTTTTGTGAAAAATTATTTTTCAATTTTTTAGTTGAATTGCTCTAAAATCAATTTTAAATAAGAAATTATCAATGAAGATACTTTAAAAACAACGAAAATATTGATCATCGGTCAAAAATTTATTGAATATTTGTCATTTTGTATGAAAAAGTATTTCAAATTTTTTTTTTTTTTTGATGCCCCCCCATTTTGAAAAAAAGATTTTGGGACAAAAAGTTCGTAATAAATTTGGAGCGGCCTTATTCATTCAGGAATCAAAAAGCAAGAACGGAACGAAATTCATTCGTTCATCGAATATTAAAGGAAGGATTATAGGCGCATTAACAAAGATACCACAAGAATTTGTGTTTTCATAATAATCTTCAGAATAGAATGTGAAAGCTATAAAACGAAAGAGATGATCAATTATCTCGAGTTTTTATTTCTCATCAGCTACTCAGTAGTAACAAATGAATAAAATGTGTGGGCTCAAGCGGATATAAGTTGCTGGAATTTTGATGTACGAAAAAAAAAAACGGAAGTCCGTGTACTGTTGAAGCATTTTTGATTAAAAATAAAAGAAGAAGAAGGAAAAAATTTTGATTGCAGATGAGTTGCTCATGAATTTGCTCAAGCAATGCAGCATTGTAATCAGTCACGTATTCCTTCTCCTTCGCTTTTTGTGTGTGTGTTTGTTCTTAATTTTTAAACATAAATCTTTGATGCTCATCCACACAAATATGTACACATTCAAAAAAAAGCTGAACATTAAGAAAATGAGAGATGGAATGAAACAAAAGACGTCGACAAAAAGACGTGCATTCGATTCGAAACATATGATGATAAAGCAGACACAGGTAAAAACTACGTCGTAATTTTCTTCTTCATCTCCTTTCTTACGTCTCGACAGCGCTGAGGCACATCAAGTGGTTATAAAAAAAAATATTATAAAATTCATTGGATCTGGTCAATGCACTTTTTCAACCAAGGTCATAAAATTCTTTGATTTATTTTTTTTTTGTGTTTAACTTTTTAACGTCATTGCTTGAAGCTCGCATTTGAGGTCAGAACGAATCTAAGATTTTTCACACACGAGCACTCATTGACCGTCGCGAAAAAAATAATTTCGTGTCTGATTGTTTGCATTCGCATCGTTCCCTCTGTGGCAATAAATTCACACACCGCATCTTTTTTATTGTTTATTATTATCATTGCGATGTTAAAATGTTGTTTTTGCTGTAATAGCAGCGCAAAGGCGCGGTAATATTTTACAATAAACGTACGGAAATGGCTCGAATGATGCAGCATGTGAATGAATGGTTTTTTCCTTAAGCCCGTCGTCTCTTTTGTTTCAACGCATCGTCATGTCTGGCATTGGCTTGTAAATCAAATTGTAATAAAACGATGTTAATTAGCGATTTTAGTGGGCATTTAAAGTTGGATTTATCGACGACAAAGAAAATCGAATGACATTTATTCCGGGTACGGAGTAAAATAACAACAACAACGAACAAAAGGTAAATAGAAGTGTGTATGAATAAATCATCAATTTCTATCAAAGTTGCTATAATAATAACTGAGGGTGCTCGGCATATGAATGTCGTCATTGTCGTCATGATAAATGATGAATATAATTAGGTCTCGGAATTGCATTCAAGCGTTTGGCATGTTTGTCTTTGAACTTTTCTGTTCAAACGTACGAGGAAATATACCTTTTTCATACGGAGTTGAGCTACAATAACAACAAGGCCGCTCCAAATTTTTTTTTGAACTTTTTGTCCCATGCGCCATTTCAAAAGTCGAAAATCCAATGGGGCAAAATAAAAAAAAAGTTAAAAATTTCATCAAAATTGGCCATTTTTTGGTCTTTTTTCATATTTTTTCAAGGAATTTCCCAAAGTTTTTTAAAAAAATTTTAACTTTAAAGAATTTTTGTATTAAAAATCGTATTTTAACATGAATTTTCTTCTTTAAAATTTTTTTCCAAAAAAATATTTTTCAAAATTTTTTGACAATTTTTTTTACGAAATTTTTTTTTAAATTTTTATCTTGAAATACTCTGAGATACATTTTAAATTATCAAATATCAATGTAAATAACATAAAAATAACTAAAATATTCATTATTGATCAAAAATTGTTAAAATTTTGTCATTTTGTATGAAAAAGTATTTCAAATTTTTTTTTTTTATTTTTTTGCCCCCCCCATTTTGAAAAAAAGTTTTTGGGACAAAAAGTTCGAAATAAATTTGGAGCGGCCTAATAAATGAAAAACGAAAGAAGAAGGAGAGAGAGTTCGATGCACTTGATACTCAACTAAGTACAAGTTTTGTTTAATACACACATGCACGCAAAGTCACATGTATATTTTTGTGATTCACTTCATTCTATTCTACTACAAGAGTCATTCATAATTAATAAATGCCTTTATATATCCCTCTTTTGCGCTCGATACTACTCAATTCATATTCACTTAAAATACCGTAGAACAGGTACTTGAAAAAAAAATAATAATACTAAGTAAGCGAAAATATGCTGAGCACGTAACTCAACTTCGATCCGTTTTTCTGTGTGACGGATGACAAATAGACACAACGAAAAAAGTAATAAAAATTTAGCGGATTTTCGTTTCATTCGTGCACATGTAAAAAATATGTATATACATTTTATTTAACTTAAGGATATAAATTTTATCTTTAATATTCATCATGCTTGTTTGTTTGTGTAAATAGTTGCTGTCATGCTAATGTCGTAACATATATATAAATGTATAACAAGAAAAAAGATAAAAAAAAATACACCGAGAGGAAAAGTGAAAAATGTATAAAATTTATAGAAATAACATTATACTTCTTCTTTATCTTCCTTTTCATGTCGTTTCAAACAAAAATATTTATCCTCGATCCCATCTTAAACTCATCTCATCTCATCGTCATCTTGAGAAAGAATGCTTTTTTAACATATTTTATATAATAATACATTTCATTCCACACAATAACATGAGAAAAAGCACGAAACATGACTATGATGAGGTATTATGTTACGCGAGTGATGATGCGGGAATAAAGAAAAAGTGGCACATATTAATCAAAATTGAAGTTCTTCCAAGAACATGAACATGCAACGAGAAAGCAGTATAAATAAACCAAAAAAAGACTTCAAAAAAAAAAACTTCTTCTCAAAATATCCGGTCGAACAACTTGCGCGGTGTTGTTGTAAATTATTCACTTGTGAGATTAAATTCAACTTTAACTTGTGTTTAAAATCTCTTCCATATGAATAAACTAGCTGATTGATGACCATAGCGTTCATGATCTGTCATAAGTTATTCATGACTTAAAGAAAAGGGAAGGAAACTCTTCCTTTAATTCGATTTAAAACCGAACGCAAGTCAATCAAGAAGGGTAGCAACATCAGTTTTCATTAGAGTTTAGTAACATTGATTTTGCTTGTTTTCAAGTTGTTTTATTATTACAATGTTTCCGAGAAAATTAAGGTCTAGACTGAGAAGAAGAAGAAAAAGTTCAAAGTAACAAAAAAAGGGAACTCAAATAAAAACAAAAAACTGGAAATGTCTTAATAAATATTTAATGTACGTAAATCAAATGCAATCTGCAACTTTTTTTTTTATTTATACTACAATCACATACAAAATTTGGAGTGTTTGTCGTAACATTTTTTCTGCCACTGTATCAACAAAGCAGCGGAGATATAAACAGAATTTAATTTTCCGAAAAGATCTAAATTATGTAAATTAAATTAAAATTTTAACAACGTCAATAAACGTAAACACTTTCGACTTTGCTAACAAATGTGAGTACGAAAAAGATATTTTTACCCAAAACATGTATAAAAAACGAACTAAAGAACATCGTTAGAACGTTTCAGTTGACTTCGAGTAAGTAAAAGCAGAGACCGACTAACAGACAGGAGTAATCTGGAACGCATGCTCTTCATTTAATACTAACCGAATGTTTTTTTCAGCGGCAAAAAAAATTCTACAGTGCGGCAAACGACTCAGGAGAGAGAGAGCAATATCATGTTTTTACGTTCCATATTAAATTAGTACGTAATTGAAGGGATAGTAAAGCCGTCGGTTGGATGAATTTCAATATTGTTTTGTGTTATGTTGGTATGCATTTCATTCATCCGCCTCAACATTTGACCAGATTATTGATGATTTTTCAATCATACTTTGTACGGATGGGAATGACGAACGAAACGACGATGACACTTTATCATATACAAATATTGACACTTTACGCTTTTTTTTCCACATGTTTTCATAAATTGGCTTATCACTTAATTTTGGAGCTCGCACATAATAAAATGGAGCGGGAACACAACACACACATAGGTTATCGCCTCGAGTGTCGTTTGATTGATTAATTTTTTAATATTATCAGTTGGAAAAAAAAACATTTTTTTTTGTGAAAGTGAGACCTTCTATGAAATGAGTCATTAAGCATGTTGTTTCTTATTGTTTTTTTTTTTTTTTTTGTAAAAGAAATTTTTATCAGGTAGATGAATTTTGCTTATGATAATAACGAACATTTACACGGAAATGGTAATAAATGTTTTCTAAACAATTATTTTTTTTGGTTGAACATAATGCTTAATGTTCCCAAATGACAGAAATATTATTTATATTTTATTTAAAATATGCTAAAAAGACAAAAAAGTAGGGCAATAATAATAAAACATTAAAAATAACAAAATGAATGATCCTTTTGACAAAGTTTGGACACATCAGGTATCCTTTTTTGCCAACAAAAGTTTACGAAGGATCATAATTTTAGGGTTCCCGTGTATTAATAATAGCGCCTATAATAATAAAAGATTTCTGACATACAAAAAAATAACCTTTACAAAGGTCCTGGGAATAATTTTTCGCACTCAAAGAGGGGGACACTTTATGATAATCAATCATTTTTCGTTGAAATTAATTGTAAAAAAACCTGAATTGAATCATCAATTTAATCAGTAGCGATGATTCAATGTGAGTGACGAGACAAATATTCGCAATCTGCTCGAAAAATTGTTAAATGAGGTAATAATTATATTGTTTGAAGCGCCATTTCCGTAACACTTTTTCTCCAACATCATCCATCAGTTACTTTTTCATGCATATTTTTTTTTCTTAATAATAAAATAAGGAAAATCAATATTATCAAGAATTCTTTTATAATATAAATAATAACAACATTCATACAAAAAAAAAATGTTAAAAAGAGAAAGATGAAACCAACATTATTATATATTTTTTTAAAACTTTAAGTTATTATTATTTTAACAACATGCATAGAAGTTGTATACAAAGTACATCCGATTGGTAATTTCATGCATGTGGTCAATTGATGTAAAATTATGAAGAATCATGCAAGTAACAGACTCAATCAGATGTTGTAGGTTTTTATAGCATATTTTTTTGTACAAAGTCATCATCAACTCATCAACTCAAGTTTATGGAACGAACAAAAAGTTTTGTTTTTAATAGTTGTGTTTCCTGAGCAGTACTGCGGTCTTCTTCAGTTGAAGTAGATACTTGCACGAAGTAGATACAATCAGAGCTCATTATTATAAAATGATAAACTTGTAAAAAAAAACTTTTATCCGTATAATGCACATCACTAATACCGGATTATTCACCTTTAGAGTTTAACTCATGCACAAAATTAATACTCAGACAATTTTTTGTAGACATTTTTTTTTCGGTGTATATGTATGTAAAATCATCATCTGTTTCGACCGAATGGTTTCCAATAAAAATATAAAATTTATATACAATAATAATTCAATATATATCATATATGAACTAAAGAAAAAAAAATTTAGTCTGAGTCCGCAACAAAGAGAATCATGTTTCAAAGCACATCCTTACAGATACTCTTTTATTTTTTAGGAGAAACATTATTATTTTTATAAAAATATATAACATAAACATTTTATGTACACAAAAAAAAAAATTATATAGAAAAACAGCTGCTTTTGAGACAATTATATTTTGATGCCTTAAGGGAGGTAATCTTTAGCATCTAGTTTTTCGTTTTCTTTCTTTGTAGCAGCTTTCTATATATAAATATATTGTATTTGTAGGAATGTCTTCTCTAAATGATGATGATGATTATATGCTTTGATGTAGTAAACGTAGATGTTTAAAATTGTAATTAATCAAGATTAATTATTTACGTTGATTCGTAACGCATTCATTAATCACCATATTCTAATTTTATATTCTCTAAAGTTTGTTTTGATTTATTTTGAAATAAAAAAAAAACAGATTTTTAATAATCATAATTACTTCCAGTTTATTGGGCGATAAATTACTGAAAGCGATGATTAAAATTTAAATATTTATCATCGTAATAATAATAATAATAATAATAAAAGTGTCCATGCACTAAAACTTCTGTATTTATAATAATCGCGGTCAATTAACCTTACAAACATTTGTAAATACAATGTACGATAAATATATATTTATGTGTTGTATAACATGCATGCACTTTTTTGTTGTAAAAAAAAACTTTTTTTTTTCTCTGTACATATTTGTATGAAATAATAAGACGCGCATTCATGGCATTTTATAATAAATAACAAAAATCAAGAATCAAACTAACAAACTTGGAGTGAACTACATTCACTTTATATCAAACATACATATATTGCAAAATTATATATATATAAATAAACAACAAGCTAAGTTTGTTTATTATATTATTTTATTTTATTAATAATTAATCGTTTCAAAATAAATTAATATAAATAAATAATTTATGGAATCGAACGTTTGTTGTAAATTTGTAACATTGTGTATACTGTATAGAGTATGCGTAAAAAAAAGGTTTTCGCCACAAGTACAAGATTTTTTTTTCGATCATACTAATTGATACAAAACGTGAATGTTTTTTTTCTCTTAAAATTAATTAAATGTTAAATAAATGACACAATTTATCAATTTGTGTGATTTTAAACATACAACAAAAAAAAATTGTTTAATTAAATTTTTGTTACCTTTTACAATGATGAGAGTTACTTATTTTGTTGAAAATATTTCCGTGAACAAAATAAGAAACTGCGTTAATAGTATTCCGAATTTGTCATCACTTTTGTCAAAAAGAGATGCTGAATGCACTTTTGTATTTATCTTATTATAATGTTTACAAACAAACAATTATTATGTATTTAAATCATTTAGCTGGGAGCCGTATATAACTTCTGTATAATGATAATTTATTATTATTAATTTTCTTTCTTCATTATAAGAATAATTTATTTTCTCTTCTTCTTTTCTTTGCTTAATGCACGACTTTTCTTGTTGTTATGGATATTTGTTGTGTATTATTTTGTGCACGATGATAATTTTTAATTATAATAATTATTATTTTAATTATTCCTTTAGCATTTATTCTAACACATTTATATCATTTATATTTCTTATGCTGCTGCTGATGCTTAATTCTCGTTTCATTACTCCTATATTCTATTCCTATAGAGACATTCACTTGTATGGTACACACGGAAAAAATAAAATATGATACACAAAGGTCTTCACAACTCCAAACTAAAATATAGACTGATCAAACAAAAATCGGCATGTGTCTTTCGTGCCCCTCTGTTAAAATAAACGATTTATATGTATATATATATTTGTAACGCACTCACACCATTGCACACACTGCATTTGTAATCATAATATAAAAAGTAATAATAAACACACACACAAATGCACCGCTGCGATTATAATCACATTTCACACAAATACACCGACACCGACTCGGTTGTAAGAATCGAATAGAATGACAACAAAAAAAAACAAAAAGGAATATTATGTAGGTAAGTCATCCTATATACTATTCAAAGTATATAATGGGCCTACGTGAGTAAACACTTGCAAGTGTGTTATGCTGTCGATGCTTTATAGTGTGAGTGATGAGGGTAGATATTAATTTTGTGAGATGCACACATGTTCGGTTATACACATGCACACGCGGAGCACGACAAAATAATAATAAAATATAAAAAATTGTAATAAATAACATAAAATCAAACAAAAGTGTGTTGCTGTGTTAAATGAAAAACAAAATAAAAGGGAACACATTTTGTTGGGAGGACAAGAAGAATGAAGGCGATGAGATGATGCACGCACCGTATGAATGAAATGTCCAGCAGTACAATCAAATAAAAGTAAAATGTACAAAAACAATGTAATAACAATCATAATAATGATAATTGTTCGAATAAAACCGAATTGAGGTAGGTCAGTTCTGCACAAGAAACTTTTTCATCGATTTAAATCTTGATTTGTTTATTTATTTTCACACAGACACAAAATTTTCGGGATAACCTCATAATAATGGAATACGAATAATAATAGTCATTAGGCCGCTCCAAATGAAAATCAAAAATAAAGTCCGATGCCCCATTTTAAAAGTCGAAAATCCAATGGGGCAAAATAAAAAAAAAAGTTAAAAATGTCATCAAAATGTCCTGTTTTTGGACTTTTTTGCATAATTTTTCAAGAAATTTTCAAAAATTTTCTAAAAAATTTGTCAATTTTTACCGATTTTTGTTAAAAAATCAAATTTTAACATAAAATTTCTCCTCTCAAAATTTTTTTCATTAAATTACTGAATTTATTTTTTAAAATTTTTTGACAGTTATTTTTTATGAAATTTTTTTTCTTCTTAAATCTATTTGAAATTACCACATCTTAAAATAAAAATTGAAAAAAAACATCAAAAATATTATTCAATGCTCAAAAATTGTTAAAATTTTGTGATTTTGTATGAAAATAGTATTTCAAAACTTTTTTTTTATTTTGCCCCCCCCCCATTTTATTTTAAAAAAATTTGGACTTTATTTTGATTTTCATTTGGAGCGGCCTTACTCTTTTTTTAAAATGCATGTATCAAACGAACCCTGATTTCCATTATTATTATTATACAACAAAGTTTATTATGAAAAACATTTTACATTCCAAGACCAACAATCAATCTCTCTTGGGGGACAAAAAATAATTTGAATATAATCAAATCATGCATCAAAGCATTATTTAGAACATTAATATCAAGTCATATACATCTATGTATGATATTTTGTGATAAACATCAAGGAATAAAGAGTCGTTCGTTATGCGTTAACAATGACAAATGACAGTAGACACAAAAATTTATCCTCGACATGATTGAAACCATTCCGAGAATCGTTCATGTTCACTTAACATATCGTCGTCAGAACAAAGAAAGAAATGTAGTAATAATAATAATGCACCATCTCACTTTATATTCATTTGTATGTTGAGTTCTGGTTACGTCTTTCGCTCATATCTCTCGATGAAGACATGTCAGAACACTTTTAATAGACAGTTGACAAACAAGAATCATGTTAATAGAGTGTATACTTTGTGGTTCGGTTGACGTAATATTTATCGCCATACAAACGAAACGTTAGTTTTTTTCTTTTCTTCTCGTTTAAATAAATATTCGTGTGAGACACGACCGACATTCAGATTTCAGTTTTGTAGGTACAGCGATGATATGGAAAATGAAGGAATACAAAAATATTAAAGACCCCAAAGATGAATGAACTTTTAATGTTATGTCTATAGGTTTGTCTGTGTGCATGATCTGTATCAACATGTTACTTTTTTTTTTGGTGTGTCTGTGATATCACAACATTATTATTATTATTCATTTATTTATTTAAAACAAAAAATGTGTCTAACACTCTATAACTATACATTCAATCAAATTGCCTTTTTTCACGGAATGACATTGAATTTTTGCAATATGTTTTGGCGCGTAAATTGTTTATATTATACATTTATTAATAAAAGCGACGTACGTATTGTACAGAAAAAAAGTGAATAAAAAAATCTAGAGGAACACAAAGAAGAAAAAGAGAATTGAGGTTGTGCTTCACTGATTTATTATTATTGTTAACCTGTGTAAGTGAGTAAGTCTGTCCTACATACATAATATACATTTTTATATATTGTATATTTATAGTGCATTCGTTGCAATGAACTTGGCTTGAAAAGGTCTTTGGACGAACACGACGATACAACCGTTTATTATTACAACTTACTGCCCTCATCATCATCAACATGCAAACCAGCAATATTTAAGACATTCAAAGAACCGCATCGAGCACAAATAACCATGCATACCTACAGGCAGGGGACAAAATCAAATATTCATCTGTTTTGTGTAAAAACTTATCGAAGGACACATGAAACAATGTCTAATGATGTTTTTCACAAATGTATAATCAGATACGGTTGTGCGACAAGTAGTAAAATGTTCTTTTTTCCATATAATTTTCTGCTTAATATTTATATTCACTCTCCGGGAGTCCGTTGTTCCTTCTTCTTCTTTTGTTGAATATTCTTTAAATATTTATAATAATAGAGCGCATAACATCTAGATATAGAGATTTACTCAATTATGATATGTTATGTCGTTGCTTGGGACATGTTGAGTAATGAGATGTTATTAATATCTGTTATGAGACATTTTACATGTTAGGCCGCTCCAAATTAAAATCAAAAATAAAGTCCGATGCCCCATTTTGAAAGTCAAAAATCCAATGGGGCAAAATAAAAAAAAAGTTAAAAATTTCATCAAAAATCACCGTTTTTTGGTCGATTTTTTTTTTAATTTTTTAAAAAATTTCTATTTTTATTAATTTTTGTTTTAAAAATCATATTTAACTTGAATTTTCTTCTCTAAATTTTTTTTTTCATAAAATTACTGAAATTATTTTTCAAAATTTTTTGATAGTTATTTTTTATGAAATTTTAATCTTTAAATTTTAATATGAAATATTCTGAAATCTTAGCTAATCTCAAAGTTGATAGTAAAAAAAACATCAAAAATATTATTTGACATTCAAAAACTGTTGAAATTTTGTCATTTTGTATAAAAATAGTATTTCAAAATTTTTTTTTTATTTTGCCCCCCCCCCCATTTTATTTTCAAAAATTTTGGACTTTATTTTTGATTTTCATTTGGAGCGGCCTTAGTTAGTTTTTGTTTACGGCAGTAGGAGAGACAACAACTTTTTCGACACACACTGTGCGCACATTCCTCATAATAAAATATTAAATTAAATCCACTTTTTATTGTCTCTTGTCGACGTCGTCTGCCTGTATGTAAAACAGAAAGAGAAACAAGTAAAAAATAAGTGATGCAGACAAATCCTTTGATTGGTTTCTCATCGTTTCACATGTCACCCTGAACATCAGTACTTAAGCATTTGTCTATTTTCGACTCTTCAGTCAAGTAAATCAAACAAAGTCTTTCCACATAATTTAAAATTTTACATTTTTTCTTGTTCTCGAACGTTTTTTACGAGAATCCTGCTCTTCTTGACGAACACGACGACGATGAAGTTGTTGTTGTTGTAAGTGATTGAAAAAACGAATGAAAAGTTGTACAAAAGATTTTTTTTTTCTATTTTACATCAGGTTGGTTTACAAAGTAACTAGATTTTCAGTTTTGTTTGTTCAATGTTTAAAAGAAGATTGATCAACTGGGATTTATTTTATATATAAATACAAGCAGTACCTTTTCATGGTGTAACCAAGACATACGAAAGCGTCTTTTGTTCAATGCTGTGGACTAACATTTAATATTAAAATATATTTTTTTTTCTTTTCGTTTCAGAAACACAATTCATTGTTTACCTTAGTTTAAAAGTAGTTTAGAGGCGATTTGTATACTTTAACGAGTGAATTCTCCCGTTGAGTACCTTACGGGCTTTACAAAATACATAAATAGCTGAAACTCGTATATGTGGTTGACTTGTAACAAATGTACGAAAAAGGTAATATTTATAAGAAAGGAGCAAATGTTCAAAATCGATTTTCCTCAGATTTTTTTTTTGTTTTCTTTCTTCCAAAATAGAATGTTATCAATATTATTGGCATGAGTGCTTCTCATTTTACGGTGCGGTTGGCAAAAATGATGCAAAGATCCTCTCATATAAATAAACTGTTTAATAATCGTTCAATTCATAATTTAATATATGCCCAATATCTGCTGAAAAATGATTCGATTCGATTCAATTCGATTTGGAGAATAAAAAATAACAGCTCGAAGAAGATGAAGGTGAATTTTTATATTTTTAGAATTCATTTCTTGTTGCACACATACACATGTTACATACAAACAAGACAGAGAGAAAAGGAAAAAAATAAATATAAATAAAAGGAAATCCAATCAAAAATACTACACGAGGATATTTTAATATTGAATGTGAATTGAAATCATTCTCGTGTTGCTGTTGTATTTGTATTATTATTATATTATATTGTTAGTGGTAATATTCTCCATTTCTAAATTCTTTCTTCAGTTTAATAAAATATACATGGAGCAACGCGCTAAGGAGAGAAGTAAAGACGTCGAACGATTCATGGACACATTAAATGGATATTTGAATGACTTTGGATTTTTTCGTACACTAAAATATTCATGAGCATTGTCTATATTTTGGTTTTTCGTTTCTGATTGCGAGCGTAAATATATGTTACTGCATCTTCTTACATATTTATAAATCGTTCTTACGTGAATTTCCGTCTTATTCATGGTAGTTTCTTCTTCTTTTTTTTTCAGCACTTTGTTCGGAAGAATAACAGACAGTATTTGAATTTTTTGGCGTGTGCTTTTCCCTTTCGGCTTTTATGCTGTTTTGCTGTTGTTGTTGTTGTTGAATTGAAACATGGGTGCAAAAAATCAATAGATATGTGTGGCGGATGTTTTTCGTGCGAGTGCAAAGCAAGGGACGTGATGTCTTTTTAGAAAATATTTCCTATTCAATGGTACTATCGTTTGAAGCGACAAAATAAAAAAGTGTCATGTTGTATTTTACATCAATTTTTTATTTTATTTCTTGCAAACAACACCAACAGAACCCATGCAAACAATAAAAATCAAATTTCTTTATGAGCGACACTTAAATTGTTTTCTGCTCAATCTTATCATCGCAACAGAAATATTTTTATTGCTCGTAATAAAATTTAACGCATTTAACAAATCTGCATAAATAAGGTTTAAAATTACATTAAAACAAAAATTGTGAGTACTAATTTTAATTTCGTTAATAAATTATTATAATTATGTGTATAAAATATGTAATGTTAATGTTATAAATATCATCCAGATATATTAGAGCACGAAAAACAGACGCAAAATTTTTGCCACTAAATAAATTTGATTAACACACGCACTCGCCATATCCTGTAAAATTCCATATTTTACAAGCAAATGACAAAAATTAAAAAAAATCAGCTGAAAACATGAAAAACCACTAAACTAATTTAATTAAGATAAAATAAATGAACTGCATCAACAACACGCCGCCGTACAAATATGTAAATGGCACACTTTAATAATTCCTCTATGAAATATTGTTGACGGTTTGCGTTATTAAATTTATTACGACGAATGTGTGTATCCAGAAAAATTAATTCTATATGGGTGCAAATTTCGTGCGTCTGAAGAAATGCCGCTAATTGAAATTTTATAAAATGTTATTAATTATGATAATATAATATTATTTATTATATCAATAATAAACATTATATTGATGGCGTGATTGATCTTGTCATAAAATTTTATCATATATGATCAAACATAAGCATTATAGATTCTCATCACGCGATACGAAAAACACCTAGACACTAATAAATTCCATTATTATGAAATTTGTAAAGCACTGCTTGGTAAAAAAAAAAAATAAAAAAAAACAAGGAAAATGCATTCACACGAGGAATTTGCATAATTTATGAATTTAAATGGCAGTTCACGACTTTTATTTTTTTTATATACTACTTCAATATTGTACAAATAATATAATTTCCGCTTATTGTTTCATATTGACATTAAATTTATTTATCATTATTCATTATTGTATTGTATTACATTGTGGTAGCAATCATTATATAAATAATTGAATTAAGATATGCGTTCGCTGATTATGATTATTTAATTAGGGATTTCGCGTATCTTCAGCATATATCTTTAATTAAAATCGTACACAGCGCGATAATGTAAATTGATGCAAATTATAACGACGAGGACGACACACACACACACAGTAGCTTTGACATATTTAATGCAGTCTCCATAGATAATTTAATAAATTTCCAAACAAAAAGTGATTTGCCTTTAATTCGTTTAAATTTACGTGCATGTGTATGGCGACAACTGACTTGACATTATAATAAATCGCACATTGTTGCTAACAATATGAATTTACTTGAGAGGTAATAAAATAATGTCTCTTTTTCTAAAAGTGCATTCGATTGTCATGGAGAATTTTATAAAAATGTATAAAAATAGACACCATATTAACGTGAAGTAGGTTAATGTGTTCAAAACGTTAAAGGGGGCATTTTGCTTTCAAGATTGAATTGCATTTTATTTGCACTTTATTTAGCAATAAATGGTGCAGTGTTACACTTAGTTCGTTTTTTGCAAAACAAATATCGAAAGAAACTAAACAAACGAGCGAAATTCGCTTTGAGTGCAATAAAATATCAAATAATAATAATAACAAAAAAAAAAAAAAAATAAAAAAAATATTAAAAAAAATATTTAAAAAAAATATTTAAAAAAAATATTAAAAAAAAAATATAAAAAAAATATTTTAAAAAAAATATTAAAAAAAATATTTAAAAAAAAATATAAAAAAATATAAAAAAAATATATTAAAAAAAACAGATGAAAAAAAAGTGTTAAAAAACACTAAAAATAAAACATTTTAAAAAACGAACTAAAAAGTAAAAAATAAGGGCTTTAAAAACGCACTAAAAAGGATAAAATAAGGGCCCTTTGTTAGCCAAGTCCCTTTGATCAGCGATATTATAAATTAAAAACTAAAATGTGGAGTTTATCGGGGTCCCATACAGAGAACTCGAATTGCAAATCTGATTAGTAGGGGACCGTGGGCGAAAAATTTCATTAAGTTTTGACCCAAATTTGAGCTCTCTACCCTTTAAAATAACGAAGTTATGATGGGGACAGAGAAAAATTACGGTAGTGAGTTGTAAGAAAATGTATATAATAAAAAAAGAACAAGAACTTTAAGTACGACAAACATATTGTTTTACGAAACCTATAATTTTATGGAAAATCAGATACGACACAAAACAATCGTTTTGCCATTGATTGTCGAGAACATGTACACTTTATTTAAATGTGTTGACTCGCAAGAAATTGCCAATATGCACAAATTGCATTGAGTAACATGTT
>NW_026973446.1:0-25000 GCF_036172545.1 Culicoides brevitarsis | reverse complement strand
CGCACCGCACATTTGATATTCCTCATACGAAATGGCGCTCCATTGAACCAAATGTCCCGAAACACGAGTCCCAATTGCATCTCCCTTACCTGCGCCATCAATTTTACCCGATTCTAATGCCAAAATTTGCTTATAAAGCTTCACACGGGCTTGCAATCTGGCCCGAATCTGTTTAATAATTTGCGGAATTGTAGTTTCCGCGAGATTAGCTGACGTTGAATTAGTTGAAGTATTAATAAAATCCAATCCGCATGCCCGTTGCGCCCACATATAAGGCTTGCCGAGTTGTTTTTGCGATAAAAACGACAAAAATTCCCCCGGAGTGATCTGAAGTTCTTCCAATTGGTATTTTGTGCGTGGATTTGGGCTTAATTTGCCAAAATCTCCGGGGAAAAGACTGTTTAAGAGCGTTTCAACGAGGATAACCTCACCCGCAGCGACTCCAGCGACATCGAAATTCACAAGTTTCGAATTTGTCGTCACAATATGCAAGCCCGGGATGTAATTAAACGTTATGGCAAGCGCAATTCCCTTTTCTTTCGTGCTAATTGTCACCGTAATGGATAAGGGATGAGGTTTGAAGAGCAAATCCTTCTTTTGTCCCATCGCCGCCATCTTGGATTGACGATTGTGATGATGCCGCTTCTTCGGAGCTGATTCCGCATCGACATCTCCTTCATTTTCGTCGTTGTCGCTGTCGTGATTTGTCTCCTCGGTCGCCGCTAAACTCTCGTCGAGGTCATTTTTCGGCTCAATTTCTTGTCGGGCATCTTCCTCGTCGCCATTGATGGTTGTCGTGATCAACGGATCGCATGCCTCACTAAAAGCGACGACATTTGCGTACAACAAATACAGCGGATTGGGCAAAAGTCGCACGCATTTCTGAATTTCCCATTGATCTTCGATTTTTAGGTCCAGAGCTTCTTGCAGGGGACGCGTTGCTTCCAAAAGTGTCTTTAAACGAGGCTTTAACGAATCCAATCGCTCCGTTTTTGTGATAATATTCTTCGAAATTTGCTTTTTCGCCGAAATTAACTCTCTACATTGGGCGTCGAGGTCCTTTCTTTGCTCCAATTCCCATTCCAGACGAGCCAAACGCAACGCATGTTCGTCTTTTTTGGTCTTTTCCGGGCGCGAAATACTCGCGGGAGCTTTTTCGTAAAATTCATCAATTTCAACCAACTCAATTTCCTCGTCCTGACTCTTGAAATCGTGACAACGCTTGACTTCCTTCTTCAAATGTTCCGCTTCGTACGCCAAATTGTGCAGCTGAAGCTTGATGTTGTCAACACGAACTTTTTCCGCGTTCAAAGCGTCACGTCCGGCACGTACTCGAAGTTTATCCAAGCGATTCAACTTCTTCAGCAAAATAAAAAGTAACGAACCTTCAATCCGCTTTTCTTCAATTTTTGCTTTTATTTCTTCGTCGTTTTCGGGAGTTTGTTGCTTTTTTAATTCTGACACTTCGGAGATGATTTGTTTGAATTTTTCGCAAGTTTCTTTGAAGAGAGCGGCATCTTTGTCAGCGGAACGTTTTTGCGCTTCTTGTTCTTCGTAGTTTATGACGCTCTGAAAAAGAAAAATTTTATTTTTTTTTAAATTTTGAGGGAAAAAATTATTTTTACCGCATAAACATCGTCTTTAGGGATGACTTTTGTGGGAGTTGTTTCGCTTCCTGTTGATGTTTTTCGCCGTTTTGCATCTTTTTCTTTGACGTCGGATTTGTTGACCATCGTTGTGGATGATTTTTAGGATTTTTTTAAAATTATTTTTATGGGTTTTTAATATTTTTTAAGGGAAATCGTCACAAATTGTCTTGTTTTGTTTGTGCGATTTTTTGAGGTTATTTAAATTAGGTCGGAGCAATGAAGAAAAATGTTTCATGTTTTATCGCAAGTTTCATTTTCAATTTCAGAAAGGATTTAAAAAATATTAAAATTTAATTAAAAAAAATAATAATTAAAATTTACTTTAATAAATAAAATTAAATAAATTTAATTAAAAAATAATTAATTTTATAAAAATTTTTTTAATTTTATTTATTAATTTTTTTTAGTGAAATTTAATCGAAAAAAGTTTAATTTTGTTTTAAAAAACTATTCAAATAAAGTACAAATATTTTTAAATTAAATAAAAAAAATATTTTAAAATAATTTCAGTTTTCAAAAAAAAAACGAAATTTAACATTAATTTTCTTCTCTAAAAATATTTTCAAAAAAATTATTTTTAAAAATTTTTTGACAGTTATTTTCATGAAATTTTTTTGTTTAAATATTTAACTTAAAATTATATAAATTATACTTAAAATTATAAAATCTCAAAGTAGATAAAACCAAATAAAAAACAAATAAATACATAAAAACAAATAAATTATTCATTAAGGACCAAAATTTGTTAAAATTTTGTCATTTTGTATGAAAAAGTATTTCAAAACCCACAAAACCCCATGGTTCAAAACTTTTTTTTTTAAAAAAAAAGCTTTTGGGACTTAAATAAATTTGGAAAATTTAATTAAAAATTAATTATTTTCATAAAAATGTTTATAATTTTTTTTATTTATTTGTTCATTTTTTTTTTTGAGTGAAATTTAATCGACAAAAGTAAAACTAAATATAATATTGAAACAATATTCAAACGATATTTTTAATTAAATAAAAAAAATTAAAATATCTTAGTTGAAAAAGTGTTATAAAAATTAATTCAAAATTATAAAAAAAGTGAAAACCTGTTTTAAATAAAATTAATGAATTTTTAAAATAAAAGAAAAGAAAATTAAAATATTTAATTATTTAATAAAAAATATTAAAGTTAAAAATAATTTTTTAAACTATAATTTTAAATTTTTTGAAATTTAAAAAATTATTTTATAAAAATTATAATTTAAAAAAATTTTGATATTAGTATAAAAATCTTTAAATTAAATAAAATTTAAAAGAAAAATTTTTATAATTTTTTAAAAATTTTAAATTTTCAAAATTGTTTATTAAAATTTTTGATTTTATCTGTTAAAAAATTTTTTTTTTGAAAAGAAAAAATTATTGGATTTAAAATTTTTTAAAGTAAATACCTAAATACCTAAATACCTAAATAATTTTTTTTTTTATTTTAATTAATTTTTGAAATTATTTTAAAATTTTGATTATCAATAAAGCAATTTATTTTTTTAAATATTTTTTTTAATATCTTCAAAAATGTTTTATAAAAAATTCAATTTTTGCAAAATGTTAAAATTTATTTATTTATTTTGTTTTTATTTTAGAATGAAATTGAGAAAAAAAAATCCTAATTGCACTTGCCTATTTTTTTTTTTTTTTGAAAAATCCTGTCACTTACCTCTTCAATTAAAAATCCACATCACTCGCCGCATTAACGTAAACAACAAATCCAAAGAAGAAAATCCGGGAAAAATATCAAAAACTCAGTCTCAGTCGTTCGTAAAAATGTTCCTTTACTTCCTGAGTTACTTGTCGCTGCTCTTACAAGTGAGTTTCATCACTCTCTCGATCGCTGCCGGGCTTTACTACCTCGCCGAATTAACGGAAGAATATACAGTCGTGGCAAAAAAAATCATAAAATGCCTCACAATCTTCACTTGTGTCGTTTACGTGCTCCTCATGCTGTTCGAGGATCTCTCATGGAGCATAATAATCTTCGGACTTGCCGCTCAAGCAGCGCATTTTCTCATTCTTGCCGAATTCCCGTTCGTACAATTCGTTTCTGTGCCATTTTTGGGCGCCGTAACACTTTGGCTGCTAAATCACTATTTAGCATTTAGCTTTTTCCGTGCCAGTTATTATCCGTTATCCGAGGTGAGTTGCTAATTGGATTAAAAATTATTTTTTTTTCAATGATTTTTGATTTTTTTATTTAATTTTAGATGTTGGCGTACTTTACGATTTGTCTGTGGACTGTGCCTTTTGCACTTTTTGTGTCGTTGGGAGCGAATGACAACGTTCTGCCCATGCAAAATGAGCGACAGCGCTTCAACGACAATGATGTAGTAACGAATTATTTGTCGAGCAAGAAAAAAGTTGGACTTTTATCGTTGTTTCAATACGCGAAAGAGACGTTTTTACCCGGAAGTGGTAAAAAAATATTCTAAAAATTACTTTTTCGAGTGTAAAATTTTTCTGTGTAGAAATAATTTATTTTTTTCTTCTATCAAACTCTTATGAATTTACTAAAAAAAAGTTTAATATTTAAAAACCTTCGAAAAAAGACGAAAAATACGTAAGATTTTAACATTAATAGGTAGAAAACTGATTGTTAATAAATAAAATTAATAAAATAAAAATAATGTGATATTGACAAAAAATTTTTGCACATTTTTTATTTTTTTTTTTAAATTTAATTCTAATTATTTTTTAATTCATAAAACAATTTTAAAAAATAATTTTTAATTCGTAAAAAAATTTAAAAATTATTTTTTAATTCGTAAAAAATTTATAAAAAATAATTTTTAATTCGTAAAAAAATTAATTTATTTTTTTTTAATTCGTAAAATTTTTAATTTTTTTTTAAGTAATTTTTTTTTATTAATTTAAAAAAAATTATTTTTTAATTCATGAAAAAAATAGAAAAAAATTTTGACTTCATAAAAATAATTTTTAATTCGTAAGAAAAAATTTTTAAAATTATTTTATAATTCTTAAGAAAAATAAAAATTATTTTTTATTTTTTAAAAAAAATTTTGAATTCGTAAAAAAATTAAAATAAATTAGGTATTTTATAAAAAATTTAATTTTTAAAAATTCTTCTACCAAAGTAAAAAAATTATTTTTATTCAATTTATTTTTAATTTCAAATTTAATAATTTAATTTTTTTACGAATTAAGAAAATATTTCATTGACTTTTTTTTGTTTTATTTTTTAAAAAATATTTTAATTTAAAAAAAAACAATTATTATTAAAATTTAATTTTTTCTTACATTTTTACCCGAATATTTTAATATTTTAACCCAAAAAAAAATTTTATAATTTTTTTTTTATTTTTTAAAAATTTCTAAGGAAACTGAGTACATTTTATGGCAACTTTAAAAGCTTAAAAATTAAAAATTTTCATTTTAGAGAATATCAGAAACCATTTTCGGCAAAGGTTTGCTGCTAACACTTCCATCAGCTTGTCCAAAGTAAGCTTTTTCCGCCATTTTAACGAACAAGCCTGTCTCAACAACTCCCGGAATCGCCAAAAGACGTGAATTAACTTCATTCCAATCCTGTCCTTTTTGTTCAAAATGCCAATCGAGGATGAAATTTCCGTTGTCGGTAACACATGGACCTGCTTTTGCCTTCGCCATTCGCAAAACAATCTTTCCGCCGAATTGTTTCTCGATTTTCTTCGTGATCGGGACATAAGCAAGCGGAACAACTTCAATTGGGATTCCTTTCTTGTACTGATCGCCCAAAGTTTGCGAATCTTTCGTGTAATCCGCGATGACGATCATTTTTTTGGCACAAGAAGCGACAATTTTTTCTTGCAGCAAACATCCGCCGCCTCCTTTGATGAGAACCATATCTTTGTCTACCTCATCAGCGCCATCGATAACCAAATCCAAGACGGGATTTACATCCAATTCGCTGAGCACGAGTTTATTCTCGATAATTAGCTGCTTCGCTTGGAACGACGTTGGAATGCAAATGACTTTGAGGTTTTCGTTGCGAACGCGTTCGGCAAGTCGTTGAACGGCATAGACGACAGTTGAGCCAGATCCGATGCCCAAAATTGAGTTATTTGTCACGTGTTCGTCGACAGCACGGAAAGCTGCGAGTTTCTTGGCGTCTTCGAGACTCATTTTGTTCGGAGACGATGAACGAGATGATGCAGAGAGAGTTCGTGTCGTTTGGAACGAGGAAAATGTGCAACTGAATAATTGTGCGTTGTTGTTTACCTTAGTGACAAATGACCTTGTGATCATTCCTTCAAAACATTCGCGAGCGAACAACACACAGAACTTTCAATCGCGAGCCGGCAGTGACAGCTTTTTTGTATTAGGGAGGGATCGAGGTTTGCTATTATAATTGGAGTTTGTGTGTGATAAGATAAAACTTGACGTAAAGTTTTTCGAAATTTAATGTGAGCGCATTTTGTTAAAAAAATTTAACTTTAGGTAATTTAAGTTTAACTCAAAATTTTAAATCAAAAATGTTAAAGAAAGTTTATGTTTTTCAAAGATTTTCATTACGATATTTTTTTTTTAATAATTTATATTTACTTTAAGATATCAAAAAAATCTTGAATCAAAGACTTTAAGAATTGTTTAAATAAATTATAAACTTAAAGTATTATTTTTGACTTTAACATATTTTTGTTAGATTTTATAGGATCATATAGAAAGCTCTTTTGTTTTAGAAAACATTTTTTCATGATAGTAAGTCACTAAAAACAACCTGTCTCTTCTATAAAACTTCCCATTTGTCTGTTGCTCTTATATAGTCTTCATTAGAGGGCGAACATTTAAAACTGCGAAATATCATGTTGAGACGAGTGATGAGAATCGTTTGATGTCTTTTTTAAGCATTTCTGCTTTCTTGTGCTGATGCATCGATATTAATGAATCAGTTAAGTTTATTGCTTCTGTTAAGAGTTAAAGAAGTAAGTACATTTGCAACATTATTTATACATTTTTTGTGTCTTTCCTCACGTGTTAGCTCAGTTCGTTAATCGCCTTATTGGTATCTTTCGTTTGTCGATAGAGAAATAATAAAGTAAGAATAGCAAATTAAGTTTAATCAAATTCCAAAGTATATTGCATTACAAAATCTTCATCTCTCGTTTACCTTGATGATGGTAAAAAAAGGAAACAATTAAATTATTAAAAACGAAAATGATAAATATTTACCTACCTGTTAAATATTGCCTAATTAATAAGAAAAGAAATAATTTAATTTATTAAAAATAAAATAACAAAAAAATATGGAGATTTTCTTGTTCAAATAAAGAAAAAAATAAAAAAAAATTTAAATATTTCAAGAAAAACTTTTCAAATTATCAAAGTTTCTGTAAAAGTTATTTTTTATTTATTTTTTAATTTTTAAAAATTTAAAAAAATATATTAATATTTTTAAAATAAAATAAATAAATATTAATATTTTTTTAACTCATAAATATTTTAACAATTAAACAAAAAATCCTATACAGACAGACAGAAATTTTCCAAAATAGAACATTTTTTTTCTTAAAAACTTCACTTCAAAAAGTGTCAATTGGCAACCCTACATCCCGGCGTCAAACGTCAAAATCGATTTTCTGAAGTTTTTCTGTAAACAATTGGAATTTCCTTCAAAAAATCAATTAAACCAACTTTTTTGACGCTTTGAATCAGATTTTCTCATCAAATTACGGTAATTTAATTTCATTTTTTCTCAAATTTCTCGAAATAACAAAATTTTCTTTCAATTTCAGGAACAAATCAATATTCAACTTACCTCTTTGCAATAAAACCAATGGTTCGACAAACGAATATTATGCGTCGTGCAGGTGCTGGAGGCCCTCGAGGTCCCTACAAAAAGCCCGTGTTCGTTCCTCGTCATCCTTTCGACACGGTAATTGCCGAACCCTTCTTTCCTCGTGTCGAATCCGCTCCTGATGATTCTGCCTTGACGAATTGTTTGGTCAAGAAAAATCAGGATTTAACTCCGTCAGCGCAGGAACAAACTTCCATTGCGAATCTCGTCTCAAAAGTTCAGAGCGTCATGGATAATTTGGTTGTAGCGCCGGGCGAAACGGGAATCGCCTTGGAAGAAGTTCGTCAAGTTGGAAGTTGGAAAAAGGGAACGATGCTTGCGGGTCACAATGTTGCCGATATTGTTGTGATTTTGAAGGCACTTCCAACGAAAGATGTTTGCGAGACGTTGTCGAAGAAAGTCGATGAAGAACTTAAAAACGCAATGAAAACGGAAGTTGTCACAAAAGCTGATGCCTTGAGCATTTCCGTTAATGAACGCGGATTTGATATCGCGAATTGGCAAGCGCGAGTTCGAGTTCTTATTACTACTGTTCCGCAGAATTTGAGAAAAGCTGATGTTACGGAGAATCATTTGGATTATAAAGTGATGCAAAGTCATCTCGCAGCAATTCGTCACACAAGATGGTTTGAGGAAAATGCTCAACATAGCTCCATTAAAGTATTAATTCGCATTTTGCGCGATATCACAAAGAGATTTGATGGGTTTGAGCCTTTGAATCCATGGATTATTGATTTGTTGGCACATTCGGCAATTATGAACAATCCTTCGCGTCAAGCATTGCCCATTAATCAAGCATTCCGACGAGTTTTTCAACTTCTCGCTTCGGGACTTTTCCTTCCAGGTTAGAAAACTTCTCTAAATGTGTTGACTTTTTACTTGAGGTCTTAATTTAATACCTTGATATGTTAATTTAATACCTTGATATGTTGATTTAATACCTTGAGGTCTTAATTTAATACCTTGAGGTCTTAATTTTATACCTTGAGATGTTAATTTAATACCTTGAGGTCTTAATTTAATACCTTGAGGTCTTAATTTAATACCTTGAGGTCTTAATTTAATACCTTGAGGTCTTAATTTAATACTTTGAGGTCTTAATTTAATCCCTTGAGATGTTAATTTAATACCTTGAGGTCTTAATTTAATACCTTGAGATGTTAATTTAATACCTTGAAGTCTTAAGTTAATCCCTTGAAATGTTAATTTAATACCTTGAGGTCTTAATTTAATCCCTTGAAATATTAATTTAATTCCTTTAGGTCTTAATTTAATACCTTGAGATGTTAATTTAATACCTTGAGGTCTTAATTTAATACCTTGAGATGTTAATTTAATACCTTGAGATGTTAATTTAATACCTTGAGGTCTTAATTTAATACCTTGAGATGTTAATTTAATACCTTGAGGTCTTAATTTAATACCTTGAGGTCTTAATTTAATACCTTGATATGTTAATTTAATACCTTGAGATGTTAGTTTAATACCTTGATATGTTAAATTGAAACCTTAAGAGGTTAATTTAATCCCTTGAGATGTTAATTTAATACCTTGAGGTCTTAATTTAATACCTTGATGTCTTAATTTAATACCTTGAGATGTTAAGTTAATACCTCAAGTCGTAAATTAACCCTTTTCTTCTCTTTCAGGATCCTCGGGCATCTCAGATCCATGCGAAGCGAACCATATTCGAGTTCACACAGCGCTCACGTTGGAACAACAAGACGTTTGTTGCATGACCGCCCAAACTTTGCTGCGAGTTTTATCGCATGGCGGTTACAAACGTTTGCTCGGCTTGGAAGGAAACGCCACAATTGCTAAAGAAATGTCCGTTTGGGATGGCGTCGTGATTTTCCCGCTCGATATCGCATACGAAAAATCCAACGACAAACCCGAAGACGGCGAAGACGACATGGAAGAAGAGGCAAATGAATCAGAAACTCAATAAATTCACGTGAATTTTTTTTTTCGTAAACACCTTACTCTGACTAACAAATAAATTCGTATCTTATCAATTTTTATCGTTTCGTTATCTTGAATTATAAATAATGAATTGGTGCTTTTTAAGGTGAGTTCAGTCGTTGCGTTACTTCGGATTCGATAAGACCGTGAAAGAAAAATTTTTTGAATAAAATTGTGAATCAGAAAAAAGTGAAAAAATTAGAAAATGATGAAATTATTCATTTTCATCGCTTTTTTAGCGATTAATTGTGGAGTAAATGCTCAATATACGAAATGTAAGAAATTTTTTCATGAATTAAAAAAAATTGGAGTTTAATCATAGAAAAAAAAAATGACATAACCGTTAAATTTGCTTGCTTATCTTATCTATTAGACAAAATAGATATCAAGTGCGTTTTTTCATGAGGGGTTTTTGTTGATTGATAGAAGCGATCAGGGACGATATTGTGCCTCAAATATTCGAGGTTGAATAATTTGGAGAATTTTGGTCTTTGAAATGAAAAAAAAAAATAAAATTTTCAAAGAAAAATTAAATTTTTTTTAGTAACGATGCTCTTCAAAAGTTGAATTTTGGCTGTAAATGAAAAAAAAAATAAAACTTTCAATTGAAAATTTTGAAAAATTTTAACTTTGACTCCTCAGAAAATTTAAGAATTTAAAAAAAAATATAAAAAAATTAAAATTTTGACTAAAATGAGAGCATTTTATTAAAAATGCGAAAATTTTTATTTTATTTTATTTAAAAAAAAATTAAATTTTTTGTCAAGAAAAGAGCTTTTTATAATTTTTTCTCTTTTAAAAAAATAAATTTGTGCTTAAAAAGGAAAAAAAATTAATAAAAATATTTCATTGAATTAATTTCAATAAATGACAAAACATTATTAAAATTGCCTTTTATCAATTTTCCTTTGAAAAAATTTTCATAAAAGAATTTATTTAATTTTTTTTTATTTAATAATTTTTTTATTTAATAAAAAAAATAAAATCTAAATTTAATAAAATTTTAATTTTAAAAATAAATTTTAAATTTATTCAATTTTTTTTTAATAAGAAAAACTTATTTTTTTATTTTTTTTTATTTTGACTCCTAAATGTTTAAATTAAAAGATAAATTAAAAAAAACTTCTCATTTTCTTCTAAATTTTTCTTTTTTGCTCAATTTTTATAATTAATTATTTTTTCATTTAAAATTTCGAAATATTTCTATTAATTAAATCTAAGCGAAGAAAAATTTAAAGAAAATTCGTCAAATTAACTTAAGACTTTAAATTTTTGAATAATTTCTCAAAAAATTAAAAAAATTTCTCTATGAAAATTTTTCGAGCTTCACTTGTTCTTAAAGTTACAGAAAAATTAATCATAAATTCATAAAAAAAAATGTTTAAAAATGATTAATTTTTCGATATTTACGTAATTGGATCAACATTTTCTCGGAAATCGTTTCTATTTTTATCTATTTGACGCGAAAAAATTTCATGACTCATCCGAATTAATTCATCGCCTTGACTAGACGCCTTTTTATCTAATCAGCAACTTAACTGTTTTTGCTCAACATGCCATTTGCTCACTACTACACGCCCAATGTGTGAATTTTGAGTCACTCTCTTCTCTTTAGTGACATTTGAACCCAAATATCGCACGTCATTTCTTATCGTTCTTCATAATTTTCAATTTTAATCCGGAAATTCTCCTCAAAAATGGTAAAATTTTCAAATTTTCGCTTGAATTTCTTCTAAAAATTAAATTTTCTCAGAGTTATCGTCGTGCCTGTTGTGCCAAAGAGAATATTCGTCCGCTTTACATGAGCAATAGTTTTCACGCGACTTCCTACAAGCGTCTTCCAACATCTCCGATCGCCGCAAATCCGCCATGCACGAAGAAAATTCTCATCTCAACCACAAAAAAAGCTCCGTCTCGCATCCCAAAGGCGTCGAACATCAAACGAGCTGCGAGCACGCCGTCGATTATTTCGCCTCGAACTGCTGCGGGAAAACCTTCCGTGCCGAAAAATACGAGTCAGAAATTTCCGTGCATGAATTGCAAGTGCTGCGAATCAATTAAGCAAATGCAACCTTTCTTGATGGCGATCCATGAGCGGCAAAAGTACATTTCAAAGTTGCTATCTAACGCAAATATTGGCACAAAAACTCCAAAGCGAGGCTACAAGAAACATACTGTCGATGTGAAAAGGCGTCATTGTTGATTTGTTTTTCTTTGTTTTTGTTGAATATTTTGAAATAATTTTTTTTCGTTGATTTTGAAACTAAAAAAAAAAATAAAATAAAAATAAAAATTTAATTAAATAAAAATAATTTTAAATTAATTTTAAAAAATTAATAAAATTTCATTAAAATAAAAAAAAAATATTTCGATATTATTTAATTTCAAAATAATGTTAAAAAAATTTAATTTACAAAAAAAAAAACGAAATAAAAAATAAATAATTTAAAAAAAGTTTTTTAATTATAAAAAAAAATAAATTAAAAATAAAAAAAAAATTATATTTTGGTAAAACTAAATATTAAAAAAATTAGAAATAAAAAAAATTTAAGAAATATTTAAAATGAAATAAATAATTTAAAAAAAATTAATTTTTAATTATAAAAAAAAATTAATTTCTATTAAAAATATAAAAATTTATATTAATTTTTTTATAAAAAAATTATAATTAATTAATTGTCATTTAAAAAAAATAATTCTAAAATTATTATAATTTTTAAAAAAATTTTATTAAATAACTTATCAAATTTAAAAAATATTTAAAAATGAAATTCAATTAAATTATTAAAAAATAATTAATTAAATAATTTTTTTTATAAATAATTAAAAAATAATTTTAATGAATAATTTTTAATATTATTGGATAAAAATAAATTGAAAATTAATTTAAAAAAAAATTCAAAAATTTAATTAATTTTTTTTTAATAAAATAAATTATTTTATTTTCATTTTTAATTTATTTTTGATTAAAATTAATTTAATTTAATTAATTATTTGAAATCTAATTTAAAATAAATTTAAATTAATTTAAAAAAAATAATTTTTAAAAATTAATTTAAATTTTAAAATAATTTTAATTTTTATATAAAAATAAATATTTTATTAAATAATTTCAAATTAATTTCTTTTCAGATCGCGTTTGTGCCACGAAAGACTTCACCACGCAATGCAACATCCTTCAACGCGGAAATTCTGACGTCACCTGCTCCTACGTTCAAGATTCCGTCGAATGTGCGCAACAAATCTTAAACGCTTCCATGCCCAACGGCGCTCATTTCGGTCTTTTTAGCGCTGAAAGTACTTTGCAACTTGCTGCCCTTCGTTGGGATGATCTCGTTGTCATCAAGGAATCCCGTCACGTGGATCGCCCGATCGATTTGTTCGAATTCCAAAGCGTTGTTGTCGTCAAAGATCCCGATTTCCGCGGCGGTTTAGATAATTTGCGAAATAAAAACTTTTGTCATCCCGGACTTCATTATTCGCGCACCCAAAAATGGTCTGAACGAGTTTTGAAGGCATTCGAACGAGCAACTGTCGATCCGGTTTGTGATATTGTGCGAAATGCGAGCGTTGCGGAAATTGAAACTGCGTCGTTGTCGCGTTACTTTAACGCTGCATGTCGTTCGGGCGTTTGGAGTCACGATCCGGAAGAAGATGCTTATTTGAAGAAGACTTATACGAGATTGTGCGCCTTGTGTGATGATCCCGTCAATTGCGAATATTCCAACAACGCTCTCTGGTCAGATCATCGTCGCGCTTTGGAATGTTTGAAGAAAAACGGGCATGTCGCTTACGTTTCGCTGTCCGATTCTTTAAATTTCTTCAAAGAAAATGTCGCTACAGCCCCGGATTATCGCTATTTGTGCCCAAATGGAACCGTAACAGCTGTTAACACGACGTCGCCTTGCGTTTGGGAGAAACAACCGTGGCCCGTTGTGATGACGAACAAAAACAAAAGCATCGAACTCAAAACTCTCCTCACAAATTGGGCAAGCGGGCGTCAAGAATGGCAAATTGCTGTCACGGAAATCCTCACAAACTACGGAAATCATCTTTTGGTCGACACAACGATCCAAACTGCCCGTAATTCCATCGTAAATGCGAGAAATCTCCCCGAACCAGCCCAAATTTGCGACAAAAGCATCAATTGGTGCACCCATTCCGACGACGAACAAGAAAAATGTAAAATAGCACGTGCAGGTGGCATCACTTCTGGATCTTACCCCCAAATTGAATGCAAACAGGAAGCCACAAACACCGTCATCAACTGCTTGAACGAAATTTCAAAGGGAAATTCGGATATTATGAGCATCGACTCGAACTACGGCTTCATTGCACGAAACAATTTCAATCTGACAGCAGCCATGTACGCCGAAACGGACGATCAACATTACAGCAAAGTCGTCGTTTTGATCAAAGCTAATTCGCGCATCAGTAAATTCAATGATTTGAAAGGAAAGAAAGCTTGTTTCCCCGAATTTGGAGGAATTGGTAAGAAAAAAATTTAAATTTTTAATAAAAATATTGATTCTAACCTTAAAATTTTGCAGCTTCCATTGCGTTTGTTGATGTAGGACGAGGAAGAGGAGTTTTCAAGCAAAATGAATGCAATTATGGAAGATTACTTGCTGACTTCTTTGGAGATTCGTGTGCTCCAGGTGAGTTTTTTACGATTAAAAATCGATTTCTGAAGAAAAATTTTTAAAAAAGGTTCAAGGGAAATTTTAAAATTTGCATTGGGATAAAAAATTAAAATTTGCATTGGGTTTTAACTTCAAAATTTAAAAAAAATAAAATTTTATTTTAAAAATTTTGATAAAAAATTCAATTAATTTTATTTTTTTTTCTTTTTTTCAAATTATAAATATTGCTTGAAAATGTGCATTGGGTCAAAAAAATTTAAAATTTTCACAGTAAGATTATTTTATTTGTTTTTCGTAAAAATTTACAATTTATAGAAAAAGTTTAATTTTAAATAAAAAAAATCTTTGCCTATTACGTTAAATTTTTAAATTTTGATGATTTTCGATCACAAAAAATTTTGAAATTTGTATTGGGTCAAAAATTTTAAAATGTAAAAAAAAATAAATTAAATTAAAAATTATGTTCTATTTTGAAATTAATTTTCAAATTCTGATGATTTTCAATCAACAAAGATTTTTGAAAAAAAAATCCATATTTAGTTTTACATTTTGCTTTTTTTAATTTTAATTTGATTTTTAAAAAATCTTAAAAATGTGCATTAGGTCAAAAGATTTAAAAATTTAAGTAAAATTATTTTTTTTTGTAAAAATTTACAATTTATATAAAAAATTAATTTTAAATAAAAAAATCTTTGCCTGTTACGTCAAATTTTCAAATTCTGATGGTTTTGAATCAGAAAAAATTTTTAAATTTGCATTGGGTCAAAAATTAAAATGTTTATTGGGATAAAATAGAAAAATTTATTTTTAGAAATGATTTTAAAATCTTAATTAAATGGAAATTGTAAAATATGCCTTCGATAAAATTTTTAAAATGTGCATTGGGTCAAGTCACGTGGTTAAAAATCAACAAATTTTCATATTTTTTGTAATTTTCTCAAATAAAATGTTAAAATTTTCATTTCAGGTGCCAAAAACGTCCTTCACGATCAAATTTTTGTCAAAAAATCCTCTTCTGATGCCGACAAACTTTGCAAATTATGTAAAAATCAAGCATCTGAAAGCCGTTTTATCATCGAAGAAAACATTGAAACCTTCTCCGCTGCTCAAAATCCCAATGCTCGAGGACAATTAATGCAAGTAGATGAAAAAGGTAAAAAAACTCCTTTAAAAAAAATTTTTTAATTAAAATTTCTTGAATTTTCTCGTAGAATCCCGTCCTAAACGTCAAATCAACAACCATCATTGCGCTCCATCTTCGGAAAATCGTTACTTTGGAACACGCGGCGCCTTGCAATGTTTGCATGAAGTTGGAGAAGTTGCTGTTTTGGAGCTCCGTAAACTCAAGGAATTCTCAGAAGAGCTAAAATTAGACCCTCAAGATTACAAAATTATGTGTCGCAATGGAACAATTGTACCAACAAACAATTTCGAAGTTGACACAAATTGTCCTCTTATTACGATGATCGATGGGGAAGTCGTCATTAAACGAAATTCGCAAAAAACGAAGGATGTTGTTCATGTCTTGAGTAGTTTTGATCGTTACTTTAATTTGAACCGAAATCCGGATTTTAAGATTTTTGACGCTTTTAACGGGAAGGAAGATGTTCTTTTTGAGGTAAAAATTTTTTTTTCTAAAATTTAAAAAAAAAATTAAAATTTTTGTATTTTTTAGCACTCTACCGTTGGATTAGTTTCGGCAAATTCATCAGAATTCGGTCCCAGTGTCTTAAATTACGTTCGATTATTCGAAAATACCGACAAATGTGTGGAAAAGAAAAATTCCGGAACACTTGCTTCCATCAGCAGCATCGTTTTGCTTCTCTCTGCCTTCATTTCTGTCGTCATGCATTAAAAATTTTCACATTTTTTAATAAAGAATATATTTTTTTACGATAATAAATTCAATTTTTAACCGAAATAAGGTTATTGCAACAATAAAAAAATGAGAAATCGACTTTTATTTTTGTACGAAAGTAAGAAATGCTCAGTCAATTCGATCATTTCAGTGATTTTTAAGGCGGAAGTTTTTTTGTTCGTCTCTTGGCGGCGTTTGATGGCACTTGGATTGAGTTGTGAAGATTTAGTTGGCAAGGAAGGCGTGCTTGAACGACTACTGGAAGAGTCTTTGGCAATGATGTCGTAGATTTTTGGTTGTAACTCGACTCGATGGGGTTTTAAGTCACCTTGGTACCCTAAAATTAAAAAAAAAAACATTTAGAAAAATTATTATTTTTTGCTAAAATTGGATTTTTTGAAAATTTGAATAAGAAAAAAAAAAAAAAATTTTTTTTTTTAAAAATATTATTTTTCTAAAAATTTAGTTATGAAAATTATTTTATTTTTTTTATTTTTGCTTTAAATTTAGCTCTTTAATTTTTTTAAATAATTTTAATTTATTTTGTCAAATATTAATTTTATTAATTATTTTTTAAATATTATTTTTAATATTTAATTTAATTATTTAATTAATATTTTTTTTTTAAAACTATTTAAAAAAAAAAATAAATAAAATTTTTTAGTTCAAAAAATTATTTTTTATCTGAGCAAAATATATTTAAAAATTGAAAAAAATTTCTTAAAATGTTTTTAAAAATATTATTAAGACCAAAAAAATTATGTTTTATTAAATATTTTAAAAATTATTATTTAAACATGAAATTTTTAAATAAAAAATTATTTTTGAGAAGTTTTGAGATAAAAAATTTTGAAATAGTTTTTTTTAGATTTTTTTAAACTTATTTTGTTAAGAAACTTATTAAAAAAGTTTTTTTTTTTTTAAATTTTTTTTTTAATTTAAAAAAAAATTTTAATTTTTTTTAAAAAAAAATTTTTTTTTTAAAAAGTTATTTTTTTTTAAATTTAAGGTTAAAGATTATTTTTTTTGAAATTATTTTCTTGATAAATTTTAATCAAGAAATTATTTTCGAAAAATATTTTATTTAAAAAATTATTTTTTATTTTTTTTTTATGTTAAATTATTTTTAAATAATTTTTTAAAAATAAATTAAATTTAAAAATTTATTTTTTTTTAAGTTAATTTTAATTTTTTAAAGTAATATTTATTTTAAAAATTTTCTTTATTTTTTTTTTAATTTTGAAGAATAATTTTTAAAAAATTTTTTTTTTTAGATTTTTATCAAGTTTATTTTTTTTTCTAAAGAAATTCCGTTAAAAAAAAAATAATTTAATTTTTGACACAACTGTGTTTAAAAAATAATATAAAAAAAAATATTTTTGATTTAAAAATAATAAATTCGCATAAAATTCATAAAAATAAAAAATTTCTTACAATCTTCCGGTATCGTTGGAGTCTTATTCGGATCTCTTCCCGTCGAAACTGTACTAATTATCGTCTTCGGTCTCAAAAACCGCACAAATCTTCATAACTCATCATATGACGAATGTTTACTGTACTCCAAACCCACAATTGATATCTTCCCTTGATGCCTCGCCTTCTTTTTTTCTCCCAACCGCTCGGGCGAAAAGCCAAAATATGCGTAAAAGTATTCTCAAACTGCTCCAAATAACTTTTGAGATCCCATATTTATCACGTGCAATTGCGCATCTTTCGGATTTGGCACCAAAAATTTCATCATCTGCGGATTATTTATCGCTTCCAAGGCATCTCGACGATTTTTGTCTGCCCAAACTCGCAAATTGAAGCGTTCCGCGAGTGCAGTCCAAACTTTTTCCTTGCCAACGACATACGCGCCGACAATTACGAGGACTTTTTCGAAGATATTTTTCTTGAAATAAGCTTCCGTTTCCTCAATTGCGAGTTTTATGCAGTCTTCTTGCGTGCAAAGCGAATATTTTGACGTCAAATAAGTCGTGTCGAGATAAAGTTCCTTCACGGGATGATTCCAAAAGATCGGCAAACTTTCCATTTCGGGCGTGGCTCGAAAATCGCCGACATGAAAAGTAATTTCGTCGTCTTCGGGGAACAAAAAAGCGAACATCAGAGCTCCCGGACAGTGATTCGCGTCAAGTGCAGTGATTTTGATGCCGTTAATCCACGTTTCTTTGTTCGGATCGAGCAAAATAAAGTTTTTGGGATCAACTCCGACGAATTTTGTGACACAAGCGGCGGTAATTCGTGACATTACGAGAGGTTTATTGAAGTTTTTCTTCAGTCCGATGTAATGATCCGAATGGAAATGTGTCAAAAAATAGTGAGAAATGCCTTCAATGTACCCGAAACGAAAAGCATCGACAGCAAAAGTTGTTCCCGCGATGATTTTATATTTGACAGTCCAACGAATTTTCGGTTTTTTTGGGTTTGACGTGGAGTTGTGTCGATATCTTGCAAAGCTTCGACTTGATTTCCATGTTTCATGCCTCGCGTTCGTCATCTTCTGCATATCTGATGGGATTTTGGATGCGATCGATTAATTTGATGATTTCTGCTTGTTGTTGTTCGACACTTTTTTCGCCGTCAATTGGTTCGTTGAAGTTCAAAACGCGGGATTATTCCGTCAAACAAATTCCTAAGCAGCTTACGACGTCCATTTCGCCGTCGATTATCATGGAAGTTTGGATTTTTCAGAAGTGTTGAAGTAGTTGAACTCGAGAGCTTTGGTTTTGTCGAAAAATTCCGACATTCGGGTTTGATTTTCGTCGTGATAGCGACTAGAGACGAGACGAGTTTGAGATCTGTTCCGGGTAGTAAGCGACGACGAGCTTTTGGAATGGTGACCATTGGAATGGATTTTTCGGCAGATTGTGATGGTTTTTGGTGAGTTTTGTTCTCTTTTTCGCTCATGGAAGATGTTGATGCCTGAAATAAATTGAAAAAATATAAATTTTATAAAAAATAATTTAAAACAAAATTTTTAAAAAATATTTCAATCAAAAAAAAAAAAAATAAATAAATAAATAAATAAATTAAAATAAATTAATTTTTACAGAACTTGTTTAAAAAATAATTTTAAAAAATAAAAAAATTTCGAAAAAAAAATTAAAAATTTTTCAAAATAAAAAAATAAGTTTTAATATTTTAACGAACAAAAAAAATATTAAAAATTTTTAAGATTAAAAAAAAAAAATAAAATAATTAAAAAAAATTGAAGTTTAAAAAAATAATTTTCACAAATTTAGTTTGAATAAAATTATTATAAAAATAAAATAAAAATTTTAAAACAAAAAAAAAAATATAAATTAAATTTTATAATTTAATTTTTATAAATTTTTGTAAAAATTTTTGTAATAAAATTCATCATAAAAAATTAAAAAAAAAATTTTTTTCAGGAAAAAAATATTAAAAATTAAAAATAAGTTTTAATATTTAAAAAAACAAAAAAAAAATTTTAAACCAAAAAAAAAAAATTAATAAAAATTTTTAAAAAAATAAATAAAAAGGTAAAAAAAATACATTTTAAATGCAAAATTTGAAAAAATTATTTAAAAAAAAAATTTAAAAAATAAGCTTAAAAAAATCACAAATTTTGTTTGAATGAAAACGTAAAAAAAAAAATAAAAAAAAATAAAATTATTTTTTAACAAATTCTTGGGCATATAAAAAATGTTTAAAAATTAAAAAAAAATTTTTTTTTTTGAAATAAATTTCTATAAAAATTTTTCATGAAATTTGTGTTAAAAAATTATTATTAATTTTTTTTCCTTAAAATTTATCATTTATAATTTAATAGAAATTAAAATAAAAATGAAAAAATATTAAAAATTTAAAAATAAAAATTTTTTTTTTAAATTTGATTTGAAAAATTATGACATGAAAAATTAATTAAATTTAATGAACTCAAAATTGAAAATTAATTATTTAATTTTAAAATTAAATTAAATTTCTTACCGTTTCCAACTTCTTCCCTTGACTTTTATTGCCTTTCTCATCCACAGCTTCCTTTTTGAACGAAATCGACTTCTCTTCAGTGTTCGGAGTTTGAATTGGCTTGAAAAACTGCGAAATCAACTTAATATTAGGCGGAGCTTCCTTCAAATCCTTCACTTTGGTCGATTTTTTCACCGTAGACCTCTTTGAAGCGACTGTTGACGGAGTTGTTATTGCTGTGTTTGTGTTTTTGCCTCGTTTTGCCGGCGTCGCTTGACTTCCGTCGTCATCTGGATCATTTTCGTTACATTTTTGGACTTAACTGAGCTTTTTGAAGTACTTGGGGTCTCTTTTTTGGCAGGATTTGTGCGTTTCTTACTCGTACCCGGAGTGTTCGATTGTGAAATTCTCGCAAAGTCCTTAATTCTGACTTTTCCAACGTTGCTCGAGGCATCCGAGTCGGTATCGTTTAGCTCCATGATTTGTTAAATGATGAATTTAGGCAGAAAATGGCATTTTAAACACAAATTATCTAATAAAAAAAACAAAAATTGAGAATTTAAGAATTAAACGCAGTTCCAAAACTGAAAGTTGCAATTTTGTAAACAAACGAGAGGATCGTAACTGGATTTTTTACCCGAATGACAGGATTTCTATACAAATTTCGCGGGAAAGGAACGTAAACAAAGCAGAATCTCTAGATTTTTTCCTGTTTTTTGATGAAAATTGACTAAAAAGTGATTAAAAGTAGCAAAAAATGTCACTTTTGATCACAAATTCTACAATTTCTAAACTGAGTAAGTGAAATTTTTCAATTTTTTCATGAAATTTTAATATTTTTTGTAATTCCAGCCCACGGTTTGCCTGATATTCGTCAACGAGCCCTCAAAGAAGTGGCTTCAAAGGTCAAAGAAGGCTCTCGGAACAAAGATGAGTTCGTTTGCAGCAGCGTCGACTTGTACAAAGAACTGGTTAAGGCGATAAATGACACGAAATTGAGTCAAAGTGAATATGTCGAAGTACTTTTGGATCTTTTTAAGGTTCGTTTTTTGATTTTTCATTAAAATTCATTGAAATTTCTCAAAAAAATCATTTTTTTAGAGTCATTATGGGACGTCTTTAGTAAAAATCATTGGAATTCCTCAAATAAAGCGCGACACACAAAACGCTTTTCGTAAAATTTATTCCGGGAATCTAAAATTACGAACGCCCATCGATGAATTTTCAAGATTTCTCAAAAAATTCGAAGTAGAAGATGTTTTACCGCAAATTTTTAGTGAAAAAGTGTCCTTGAACCCGCAACCGAACTTTAAATTGGATTTTCCGGATGAAGATTACGTCAACCGATGGTCGAAACCGCCTCAAAAAGATTATCACGAAATGGAATCGCTTAAAATGAGTCTCGTGGATTACCAAAATGTGCTCGGAATGGAACATGCTTTGACTTTTCTGCATAAAAGTGTCAAAAATTTGCCGGCGGAGTATTTTTTGCAACCTCCGTATTTGTACAAAAACCTTTTGGACTGTCTCCAGATCGAAAATTACGAAAAAAGTTCCTTAACCGTACTTTTGGACCTCACGAAAGCCCTTCAGGCACGCATGAAAGTCCGAACTTTGACCCGAACTTGCGAAATTTTCGTCGACGACGCCATCGATGAGGCAGAAATGCGAAGTCAGTTGAGCGTGAAGGCATTTTGTCGACATTTGATGGCAGCTGCGATGCGTGCCTTGAAGGAAATTGACGATCACGAGTGTCAGGAGAGGTTAAATGTCTTTTTTGAGCTCATGAGTGCCGTTGTGAACGTCATGAAGAGCTGTAAGGCGGAATGTTCGGCGGTTTTGTGTGACATGACGGAATTTTTGCAGTACTATAGGGCGCAGTATCAAAGTGAAAAGGGGAATTTTCGATGTCGCGTGAATTATTTTGCCATGTTGCAGATGATAGCGACGTTGGCGAGCACGAAAATGAATGAGGATTACGGAGATGAGCTGCAAGTTTGGCAAAAAGAGTTGGAAACGAGTTTGATGGACTTTAGTTTTCGTGAAATGATGCCCGATGTGTATGAACACATTTACGAGTTGTGTAATGGGGAGAAAAATGTGAGATTGACGAATATGGTTCATGCTGCTGAGGTAAGAAAATTATATATTTTTGCATGAAAAAATTATTTAAAATAATTAAATTAAATAATTAATTATTAAAATTAAAAAAAATAATTTGAACAAAATTAAAAAAAAAATAATTTAAAAATAATTTAAAAAAAATTAAAATTAATTATTTTTTCTTTTATAAAAATTAAAAAATAATTAAAATTTTGAGGTAAAAAAATTAAATTAATTTTTTAATTAAATTTAAAAAATATTTAAAAATTAATTTTAATTAAATTTCGATAATTTTTTTCTAATTTAAAAAAAAAAATTAATAATTATTTATTAATAAAAAAAAAAAAATATTTAAATTTTTATTAAAAAAAAATTAAAATTGTTATTTTTAACGAATTTTTTTTTTTTTTTTTGAAAAATCAGGTTCATATTTTTGAAAAAAATTAGAATAAAAAGCCTTAAAAATATTTTAATGATAAAAGATAGAAAATTAAAAAAAATTATTTTAATTTGTCATTTTTTTCCTTTTTATTATTTGGAAAATGTTAAAAAATCAAAAAATATTTCAAAATTTAAAAAATAATAGAAATAGTTAAAAAAATTTATGAATTTAAAAAAAAAAAAATAAAAATTTAAAAAAAGTAAATACTTAAAAAAAAAATTACAAAATATTTAGAAAAAATTTTTTCCGTAAAAATTTTTATTTTATTAATTTAAAAAAATAATTTTCGAAATTGATTTTATTAAAAAATAAAAAAAAAATATATTAATGAAAACTTTTTTTATTTATTTTTTTTATTATTCTTTTAAAATAATTGTTTTAAAAATAAAATAAAATTAAAATAATTAAAAATATTTTTCATTTTTATCTTATTTATTTTAAAAATTTTTTAATTAAAAAAAAATAAAAATAATAATTAAAAAAATTAGAATTTATTTTTTAAATTTCAAAATTTTTTAAAAATATTTTAATTTTTCAAAATAAAAAATTTTTAATTTAAATTATTTTAATAAAATATCAAAAGATTAAATTCTTAAAATTTTTAATGAATTTTAAGAAAAAAAAAATAATAAAATTAATAAATTATTTATTTTATCATTAAAATTAAGAAATAATTTTTTTTGTAATTTTTTCTATTTAAAAAAATCTTTAATATTAAAATTTATTTTTTTTTATTTTTTTAGATCCTTTCGCCAGCTGTCGACTTATTACGATCCCCGAACAAATTCAACGACGAGGAATTAATCTTAAACGGTTTATCGATGCTTGAAACCCTTAAAATCCACAAAAGCGAAGGTTTGGTTCGTAAACTCATGACTGCCATTCTCAACTGCACTCCAAATTTCCAAAATGACCCGAATCTCCGCAAACATGGCGAACACTTATTTTTACGACTTCTCGCAACTTCCGTTCCTCGTCTCAAAAGTATCGCCTATCAACTTGCCACTGACGCTGTGAAGAATTTTTTCGCTCAAGTAGTTGACGGCGTGATGTTGAAACGTTACGAAGTGCATGACGAACGAGGAGCGCGGTTCATGGGAATTCCTTTGAACACCGAAATTCTCGGCGAAATTATTTCGTTTGGGCTGAAAAATAACAACGAAGTGATTCGACGAGGCGCCGAAATAATTATAACTTACATCGTGAAGGGAAAAACGGTTCTCGGGAAACATTGGATGAAATTTTTGCAAGTTTTGATGCCACTTTTGCCGTTGTTGCAATCGATTGAACCGGTGAGCAGTTTATTGGGACACGGAATTACGTCGTTGTTTGATCCAGATTTCGATTTGCCGCCGCTGGAATGCATGCACGGCAACATGAGATATTTATTTTCGAACGAAAGTCAAGCGAGAGAAGACGCCTGTTTGCGATTAATTTATATGACGAGCAGTCAACTCAACTCAGCGAATTATTTGCCGAAAATTGATCATGTCAAAAGTACGCTCACGAACACTTTTTGTATCTTGAGGAATCGAATGCCGCTGAGAAATCCGCTTAAAATGGGAGTTTTTGATGTGCAGTCGATGCGAGAATTGGTTGAAGTGCTGAAATCGCAAGAAGCTTCGCCAAAAGTGAGATATTCGACGTTAATTCAATTGAACGCGTTTATGGATGATCCGACGTTGTGTGATGTTTTGCATCAGCAGAAGGGATGGCCTTATGTTTTACAGGTAAGAAATTTAAGAAATCTTAAGAATTTTTTGAAAATTTATTTTTTTTTAATTTTTTTTAAATTTTTTTATTTTTCAAATTTTTTTAATTTTAAAAATTTAATAAAAAATAATAAAAAAATTCAAACAATTTAAAATTTAATTAAATCAATGAAATTTTTTTTTATAAATTTTTAAAATATAAAATTTTTAAGATTTTTTTTAAAATTATTTTTTAATTTATTTATTTTTTGAAATAGTTATTTTTATAAAAATTATAAAAATTAAAAAAAAATTAGAAAAAAATTTATAAAAAAAATATTTAAAAATTAAATAAAATAAAAATTGTTGACAAGTTAAAAATAATTTCAATAAAAAATTATTAAAACTATTGATAAAATTTATTTATCCCTTTCCCGGTTTTGTCCACAGAGGAGGACATTTCAAAATTTGGAAAAACTAATTTTTCAATAACTTTAAGTTCAGCTATTAAAATAATTTAAGAGAAATTTTTACCTTGTTACGTCAAATATCGGTCTAAAAAATGTTTCAAAACGCTTGAGGGTTCAAAATCGAACAAAAAAAATTTTTGAATTTTAGGCTTAAAACTTTGTAAAAAAATTTTTTACTTCCAAACGCTGATTTTTTTGTTTCGTCAAATTTAAATATGAAAGAAATTATTTAAATTTTACTTAAAAGTCGTCAAAAAATGTGTGTGTTGTGTGTGTGTTTTTTTGTTTCGTCAAATATCGACCCAATATGAACGCTTTTTAGGCTTAAAAGTGATCAAAAAAATTTTTTTTTATTTGAAAGAAATTTTAAAATTTATCAATTTTAGGCTTAAAAGTTCGAAAAAATCATGCTAGAATGAATATTTATTCAATTTTAG
>NW_026973445.1:0-25000 GCF_036172545.1 Culicoides brevitarsis | reverse complement strand
AGGTAATAATTGCCACAAATATCGCCGAAACTTCTGTGACAATTCCGGGAATTGTTTACGTGATCGACTGTGGATTCGTAAAACTAAAATGGTTCTCGGCGGAAAGTTGTATCGACTCGCTCGTCGTTGTTCCGGTGAGTAAAGCAGCTGCGGAGCAACGTGCAGGACGAGCGGGACGCATTCGCAGCGGAAAAGTCTATCGCTTGTACACGGAAGACGATTACAATGCGTTGCCGGAACACACGCCGCCCGAAATTCGTCGCACGGATCTCTGTTCGACCGTTTTGCACTTAAAAGCTCTCGGAATTGACAATATTTTGCGATTTGATTTCCCTTCGCCGCCTCCTGCGAAGAATTTATTGGCGTCAATCGAGACACTTTTCGCCTTGGAAGCACTCGACGAGAACGGCGATCTCACAACGCCCGTCGGATACTTCTTAGCTGAGATCCCAATCAACCCCATGATGGGTAAAATGCTTTTTGTCGCCGGTGACATGGGCTGCTCCGAGGAAATCCTGTCAATTATCGCCATGCTTCAAGTTCAATCGGTTTTCTCGAAACCCTCATCGGGCAAGGGCTCCATTCAAGCTCGTGTCGCCAAGAGAAACTTCGAAGTTGCCGAAGGAGATTTAATTACGTTGCTAAATGTTTACACGGCTTTCGTGGCGGAAGATCGTTCACGTGAATTTTGCGCGCGAAATTGTTTGATTTACAGAAATTTAAAGAGAGCGCATGAAATTCGACAACAACTTTCGAATTTGGCGAGAATTGAACTCAATATCCCACTTTTGTCGTGCAACGGGAATGTTGATACCATTCGTCGATGTATAACGGCGGGATATTTCCCAAATGCCGCATATTTGCATCATTCGGGCGTTTATAAGACCGTCAGAGGGGAGATTGAGTTGAATGTGCATCCGTTATCGTGTCTTTACACGGAAATGTTGCCATCGTGGATTGTATATTGCGAGCTGCAACACACAACGAAGCTTTTCATCAAGGATATAACGGTCATTAAACAAGAATGGCTCACGGAACTTGCACCTCATTACTATCATAAAACCACAATGCGTTGAAAAAAATTTTTTTTTCCTATTTTTTCCAATAAAAAATCATTAAAATAATTTTTTTAATTATTTTTTTCTATGAAAATCGAATGAAAATGCTCAAAAATCGATAAAATACATCAAAGAAAATTATAAGGTTTGTAAAAAAAAAATTCAATAAAAAAACAACACATTAGTATTAAAACTTATCACTTTAATCAATAAATTTCTAAGCTTGCAAAGGGGTAGAAACGGCTCTACAAAGCATGATATTTGCCTGTTTTTTTTTTTAATATTATACATTTATTAATTCTTACATTTTTTGTTTCTTAAAACTGTTCTTTTTTGTCGGGATCACGGCTTATGGCAGTCTCCTTTTAAATATTTTTTTTTCGTTAATTTTTTCAATATTTACAAATTGTGAATTCGAAGCTGTTAATTGTTCAAAAAACTGGCTAACAGATTCTACATTTATATTTTTTCTATATCGACTAGAGTTTAGAAGCTGCATTGATTTATTTATTAAACTAGCTTGAATTGATTTTTTTTTATTCTGATATGAAAATTCTAATCAACTATTTTTTTTTTAATATTTTTTTTAATTTTTGCCATTTTCTAAAAATAAAAAAAAAATATTTATTAAAAATCCAACAAACGCTTCTATATAGGATTAATTAATAATACTGATAAATTAAATAAAATAATAAATAGGAGACATGACACGATTTTTTGATTATTTTTTGTTAGTTGAAAGTGGCGTTTTAATTTTTTTATATTTTTTTTTTCTATTTTTACATATTTTATATGTTATATAACTTATATAAATATAATATATTAAATTATATATTTTATATAAGTTACATATATTTTGTATAATAATAAACGAAATTGACGAAAATATCCTGAGAACTTTAAACAATTCATTCAGAAATATTTTTTTTATACAAAAAAGTAAAAATTTCGAAAGACAAGTTGTTATTAATTAATTATTACTGTTTAACTTGTTAAACTTGTATAAAGAAATGTCTTTCAATAATATATAATATTGTATGTTTAATACTAATTATTTACGTTTTTGTATATAATTGTGTTAGAAAAAACATTCATGACACTGAAACATTAACGATTTACAAAATTTTTCTGTTATTGTAGATAAATTGTACTGGTAATGATTTTTTATGTTATTAAAATTTTATTATGTTTGTTTATTTACTGTTCATAATTTTATTTCTTTTATTTTTTTTATTAATGTATATTGCTAAAAATTGTTGACAAAAAATTGAAATAATTTTCTAAGCCCTTTCATTTTTTTTTTTTTTTGTTAATTATTGTTATTAATTTTTTTTATTTATTATGTATAAATGTTTAATCCCTATTTTTTATATTTATTATTATTATTGTTTAATAAATATTATTGTTATCGTGTCCATGTTTTTTTTTTATAATTTTTTAAATTATTTCACTCTTTGAGACCACCAAGTTTGTCCGTTTTTTTCGCCAAGATAAATTAAATAATTAACAAATTCTTTGGATTTTTAATAATAATTATAATTAATAATAATGTACAATGATATTTTTTTTAAATATATATAATTTTTTGGTATTTTACGTATTAATTAGTAATATATTTATAAGTTATATATATAATGATTACATTTATTACTTATTTAGGTTGTATATGTTATAAAGACAAAATAATATCGGAATTGTAATTTTATTAAATATACAATAAATTTAAAAAAATCACAAAAAAAATTTAAATAACTAACCAGACGTCTCCATTAACTTTCATAATATAATAAATTCTTTCGTATAAATTACGGACTATTTTTCTGATTATTTTTTTTAACGTCTCTCCTCTAAACTTGTAACTTTTTATCACGAATATTATCACCAATTATGTCTTCTTCTAATTTTTTTTTCTAACTTTAAAAGTTTTACGTTAGGCTATGAATGAACGGAAGAACATTAACTAGGTGATAGACAGGACTAGAGAGAAGGAGAGTGAGAGAGAGAGGATGAGCTTTAAAATTTAAATTAACTTAAAATAATATCAGGATTCTACAACCTTTTTTGTAATATCAGACGTAAAATTTTCAGATGATTTTTTTTTTGTTCATGATTGTTTGGTTTTCTTCATTTTTTTTGTGAAATTAATGAAACCTCTAGATTTTGAATACTATTACTTCGATTGCAAATCATTTTTTTTAGAGAAATTTCGATAAAAGAAATGCAAAGGAGACTTTAGGTTTTCAACGCATCAACACACACAGAGTCAGAGTCATGGTGAAAAAAGAGTTGAGGAAAAAACCTGTTGTAGCGACACATCACCCGATATTAGCATTTCATCGAAAAAAAAATGGCATGAGGCCTAAAGTAGTCCAAAAACCTAAATTTTAAATTCTAGAATGAGCTTTCATGTTTCTATTTATTTTTAGTGAGATCGGGTATGTCCAAAAATGAATTTGAATATACCCAATCGCCCTAAAAAAAATTTCTAATATCTCGATAGCTCATTCCAGAATTTTAAATTTAGGTTTTTTGGACCACTGTAGTCCTAACACAAAAAATATCATGCCATTTTTTTCGATGAAATGCTGAAATCGGGTGATGTGAGCGAGAAAAAAACGCGTTAAACGTCGATCGTTGACGTTAATTGGTGTTTTTCGCGACTACTGTCTCTTTGCACGTCATTGTGGTGTCCCCGTTTCTGAGCTCGATTATGTGCTTCTTGTTGCAATTGTTGTTGGCGCGCAATAACTGCCGTTAGACGGCTCAACAAGAAGCTCTTGTCATGACCCTCGAGCACGAGCTGGTTGCGCAAGAGCTCAGCATATTTGCGATTTGCAGCGGAGACACCCGAGTAATAGTATAAAAAAAGTATCAGTGTAATGAAGAAGGGCACAGCAAAGGATCGCGTGCCAACGAAGAACACAATGTTCTGTATGAAGTCGGGCGCTTTGAGGAATGCAGAGGTAACGACGTCCCACACAACTTGATTGCCGCGAAAGGGGCCACACGATCGACTTGGCAGAATTTCCGTGATGGAATACGCCACGGGCACCACAGCAACGACAAAGCCCAGCATCAGCACGAGCATGAAGAGCGAATTTGAACGTGAGGCGCGATAATGCACGAGCGACGGTTTGCAGTTGTGCAAACATGCGAACTTTTTCACGTAAAACATGCAGAAATTCAGGACACTTGCGATGAGCGGAAGGAATGGTGCGAAAAAGCTGCCGAGCCACACGAGTGTTTGACTGTACACGAGATCGAGACAATGCTTGCTCAGCTCAAACTCCTGGTCCCCGATGAATTTGGCGAATTTGCTGTCAAAGTGTCGACTGATGAGCGCTCGCGGAAAATTGATGAAAAATGTCACGAGGCAGTGCGACAAGAAATCCGTGAAGATTAGCTTGAAGAACGATTGTCCGACAAAAGTTTCCCAACAAGCAGGTGTTCCCTTTTCCTCGTTGAAACATTTATCTGTGCCGACATTTTTACTGATGAGATGATAAAAACGACTCAGCAGGACCGCTAACGATGACAACCGTAAAAATACTGTTCTCAATAGAGTTACTTTGATCACGAACATTGGCGAATAATCCTCAAACTTGACCAAATAGTTGAACAGCAACGGAACTAACAAATTCAAACAGACAATACCCAAATAGGGCAAAAATTCGAAGAAAAGTATCGTCATCTGGTCTTCCCATGGGACTTCACTTGACAAAATTGATCCTGTACGATAAGGTTCTGCTTGAATTTCATCCGAAACGACGTTTGACGTGCCAAAACTGCTTATTGCGCCTCCCGTGCTTCCGCCTAAACTATCGGGAAGGGCATCTGTCTCAATGGGTCCCGCCAATAAACTGCTTCCCGTGCTGTTTGTGTTGCTCGACAAGTAAATCGACACATAATTTTTGATATCTCGGAACGAATTGGCATGTTCATTACGGAAATTCGGTTCGAGATGCTGGAGCGACACATTGAAAAGTAGATAAATAATAACTGCAGCTACCGCTAATATTATGACTACGATTAAATTTACAACGAAACGCACTGCGATGAGTTTCAGCATCAACTCCTTTGTGCGATTCGTGCGTTCAAACTCCAAGCGCTTCTGATGGATCAATGCGCGGATTTCGTTATACAACGCCTTGTGCTTTATCACCGCTGACTTTTCGTTGTCGATGCAAAAATCCCATCCGCCGAAGATTAGTGTGCAATACTGATAAAATTGTCCTTCGTTTTCGACGAGACGATCTTTGAACTCTTTCGCGGCACTCCGCACAATCGCCACGAGAATCAGCAAGTAGTAGAAAACGGTCGTACTGATGTAGGCAAGTGGCAAATCGTAATACATCCCGGGATCGTAGGTCCCATTGGCGTTACTTGACGTGAAATTCTCGCTGACATACCCGAAAATTTGATTCGTGTACATGCCGTAGAAGAGCCAAGTCCGTTCCATGATGCCTCTGCCTTGGATGATCTCAAGAACAAAAAATTCTGAAAATGTGCTGTTTCGCGTGCCGTTCAAATACGCTTCCGTGCAACACTGCGTCGAATTTGGCTCGAGTTGAGCACATGGAATGTCCTCTTGTTCGTGCAGCATCACTTGCGGCAACACGATAAACAGGAAAATTAGTACGTACACGGACAAGTTGAGGAACGCCAGCCAGCGGATGAGAAAGAAAAAGGCAACGACGCCCGTGCCAAAATGTCCCTCGATTTTCTTCAGTGAATTGTGCCACAACTCCATTTTTGTCATCCATGCGGAGTATTTTTTCTTGAAACGCTGCCAAAATTTACGCCGTTGCCACTTGATTTGATCAAAACCTTGAAGTCGTAACTTTGTCGCATTCTGTAACTGTGCCTTCATCTCCTTCTTTTGCGCCATTGGCACGGGCATCGCCTTAATTTCGCGTATTTCGTCCCACGTACGTTCCTCATCCGTCAAATTTTCCGACAAATCGGGCAACATGGCGACTTGCACTTCTTGGTATTGCGATCCGCGACGCGTTACGGTTGCCGCAGTCGTGCGAATTGTCGTCGTGAGGGGTCCCTGCCCCGTTTGCGATTGATAACTCGGGCGGCGTCGCGTACCTTTCGTGTACGTATACTGACTCCCCGAACGTTGACGACGAGTGGTTGCTGCAAAAAACTCCATTAAAATGAATGACAGCACAGAAAAATTTTGCAACTCACCATTTCGATTCTGTTTCGATGGCAGTAACGTCGCCAATTTCGACGGGTCACTCCGTTGTAAGCCCTCCAAGTCGCCCGGATAGCTTTCTTGGTAGAATTCGGCGCCTGCCTCTTCCCATCCCTGCGTTTTGCTGCTCGATTTGGATTTGCGATCGGATTTTGCGCCACCGGACATCCTCTTCTGTGATTGTCAGGTGATTTTTACACACAAAAAACTGCTACAACACTACTGACGTTTTGCTGCAACGAAAAAGGAAATGCGGTTAGTTGCCATTTTTGGACAATTTATGTGCTTTACATTGAAACGCGATGCTAACGAAGCACAAAAAAACAATCATGAATGAAATGTCAGCGATAAACGACATCCATTCAATCACAAAACAGACGGATAATTGTATTACACTCGACTTTTGGCACGAACGAACAATAAGCGACACTTGTTTCATGCAATTTGCACCGACAATCGATGTGTGGCATCGACGGAAGCCTTTCAAATCGCACACTAGCGATTAAATTCTCATGTTTTGCGTTCCGCATAAGGTCATCGTACCCGATTTTGATAACTTTTTGACCTTTGTTCGCGCTTTTTGCCATATTTACATATTAAATTCCCGCATCCGTGTCTCTTGCGCACTCAATTACCCACAATTAGAGGCTTGTTGCAATTTAAACTAATTAACTTGTGTCACATGAGATTCATTCAATGCTCGAAAACGGGTCTCGGAGCGGGACATTAGATCATCGAAACCGGTTAGATGCGGGAAAACAAGCACCGAACATTCCGTGTTGATGATAAATCATGCGCACACAAGTAAAAATTTATGTAAGAATTATCCGTCATGTCGTCATTTGTGCCTCCTCTTGTACAGCTGTTGCCAAACACACACACACACACGGAAAAAAAGGTGCCAATGTCGCTCAGTCAAAATTTCTCTCGCACACACAAAATTTACCTTTTTTATGAATTCCCATTTTTGGGACTCATTAGCTGCTTTTTAGACGCTCGCAACTGTGCGACGACGTACGTGTGTTTAATGATGATGATGACTACTTCCTATATTAATATTTCTCTGCTGCACACACTTTTTGTGAGGAATCGATTTTTTCGAATTTCTGCTTTTTCTCGATTATTTCACTGAAGTCCATCGCATCGCGCGTCTCTACATAATCCCAGCCTCTTGTCTCGCGGTAATTTCTCAAATTTGCCTGATTTTGTCTCAGATTTTCCGCATTTCCACACAGTTTTTTCACTTTTCCGATTTTTGTTGTTTTGCGAGTTTTGAGACGACTGAAAGTGAAGTTGTTGTGAGACGAATGAAAATGATAAATATAAAATTTTTGACATGAACCTCAGTTACGAGCCTCCTTCAAACAATCAACTTTAGGGCGTAGCAAAAAGAATTTTTTATTATTTTTAGGCTTTTAACCCTTAATTTTCTCGAAATTCGCACGCACAACATCGAAGATGCGACAACTCTTGATCGTCCTTGTCTTATTTTTCTGCATCACAATCTGTAAGTGCTTCAAATTTTCATTTTTTATAAGAACAACAACCTGTTTACATCACCTTTTGATCCACAGGTTCGGCAATTTGGTGTTATCGATGCACTTCAGCCACTCCGGGATGCTCTGACAAATTCAATTGGCGCGGCATCGGATTCCTCGGCGAACAGTGCCCCGAAGACGATGATATTTGTGTGAAAATTACCGAACGCAAGGGTGCCTTGGAGGTCATTACGCGTGATTGTCTGAGTGCATTGAAGCCATTCCGCACAGACATTCCCCCAGATCACTACGAGGGCTGTTATCCGGCGGCAAAAGACGTGAGATTGGGACATTACGTGAACAATTCCATCAAAGAGCTCGATATTCATCGGGACTTTTTCCCGCATGTCGAGTACTGTTTCTGCTTCCTCGATCATCGATGTAACGGAGTCTCGAAAACGCAGGTGTCAGCATTCGCGATTGTGTTTGCTACTGCGTGGAGATTTTTCTTTTAAGTGAAAACGAAGTCAAAGCGAATCAACGTTCCGTCCATAAAAAATACTTCTAAGACAAAACTAAGTTAGGATTTTAAGTTTCAAAATGACGTCCAAAAGTGCAGTTAATAGAACAATAAATTTTATATGAAAAATTTAAACTAAAGTTTTTAAAGAATTTATCTCTTATAATTTAAAGAATTTCGGAAATTTTATTTGAATTCATCTGAAATTTTTTTGTTTACTTTTTTTTAAATTATTTTTTAATTTCGACTTTCTGGCCTAACTTTTTGAATTTTCACAATAAATGATTCAAACTTGACTTTTTAGAAAGTTTCTGACTAAAAGGCAAATTTCGATTTTTAGTTTTTCAGGCCTAACATTTTTAAATTTTCACAATAAAAGAATCAAAATTAATTTTTTAGAGCTCCTTTGAGAAGAGTTGAAATTTGTAAAACTGAATTTTCACAATAAATGATTCCCTAACTTTACGATTTTTCACAGTAAACAAATCAAATTTGAATTTTTAGAAAGTTTTAACAAAATTCTGAAAGCCATACAAAAACTAACGAATTTTGATTTTTAGATTTTGATTCACAGAACCTTAAAGACAAATTTTGGTTTTTAGTTTTTCAGGCCTAACTTTAAGAATTTGCTTAGTAAAATGTTCAAATTTTGATATTTTAAAAAGCTTTTACAAAGAGCTGAAAATCATTTAAAAACTAACAACTTTTTTCTTTCAGATTTTTATAAAATTTGATTTTACGATTTCTTAGATTTTCTCTTAGAAAAAAATTAGAAAAAAAACATAATATCTCACAATGTCAAATTTATTTATTATTATTTTATTTTTGTGACAATTCAATTAATTTTTCCAAAGCTTCTTCAATTTTTTCAAATGAGCTTAATTTTTCTTCCAAAAGTTTAATTTTTTCATTCAAATTTTTCTCATTATCTTTCATGTACTCAATTATTTTTGAGTTTTCCTTCCTATAATGCGCCGCCATCCACGAAACATCGGGAACGCAAGTGAATCTATCAAAAACTACTTCTTTTGAATAGTAACGTACCTTCAGTTCATATAAATTATTGTATTTCATTCGTTTATCTTCTAAAATTTTGATTATATCCACAGCACGAGCACAAGATATCTCGTTATCGTTAATGTAAAAATTCTGCAATTCTGGTAGATATTCTAAGAATTTTTCAACTTCAATGTCTGACAAGTCATTCGAGCTCATCCAAAGATATTGCAATTTTTGATTGGTTTTGAACATGTCGGCAGGCAACTGTGTGATGTTGTTTACTTCGAGATACAAAGCTTTCAACTTTGGCAAATCGCTGAACAAATCAGGAGTTGAAAATCCTTGTAATTGATTGTCAGAAATTTCAATATGTTCCAAATTTGTTAGTCCTTTGAAGATATTTGGAGGCAATTTCTTGATGAAATTATTTGCAAAAATTAAAGCTTGGAGATTTTTGCAACTATGGAAGGCATCTTCAGTGATTTCATGAACTCCTTGTCGGATTACCTGAAAATTCTTCAAAGATGGAAAAGTTTTGCAAATGTTGTCGTAAACCACTGGAATGTTGCTCGAGAAAAATCTGACTAATTCGATTGTTTCAGGATCTTCAGCTGCTGGCTGCCATTTGTAGTCCGTTAGTGTTAAGTTCACATGATTAAATGTACAAGAGTTTTCAAATCTCTCACAAGTATAAACCGGAAGACTTTTGCTCGTTACAAGACTTGAATGGAAAAAGAAAAGTAAAATTAAGATTTTAAACATTTTGATCTTGTCTTTTATTAATCGGGGACTTACTTTGATAAGACATGATTTCCATTGAAATTAATTTGAGTCATCATTTTTTTTTTTGTTAGGGTTTGTAGTTTTTTTTTTAATTTCCGTAATTCTTGATCAATTTCAAGCTTAAAAACCATCAAATGGGCTCTCAAGATGAAAATTACGTATTTTTTATTTTTCGATTTTCAAGCTTGAGAACCATCCAAAAGGCATCTAAAGGCATTTTTCATAATTTCAAAAAAACCATCGAAATGAGCATTGTCTTTTAATATTCTTTAATTTTTATCAGTTTTGATAAAAAAAATAATAATCGGGGACTTACTTTGATAAGACATGATTTCCTATGATGAAATTAATTTGAGTCATCATTTTTTTTTTTGTTAGGGTTTGTAGTTTTTTTTTTAAATTTCCGTAATTCTTGATCAATTTCAAGTCTAAAAACTATCAAATGGACTTTCAAAATAAAAATTACGTATTTTTTTATTTTTCAATTTTCAAGCTTGAGAACCATCCAAAAGGCATCCAAAGACATTTTTCATAACTTTTGATCAATTTCAAGCTTGAAAACCATCAAATGGGCTCTCAAAATTAACAAAAATAAAAAAAAACAAATCATTAATTAAAAAAAATTTATTTGAATTTTCTCAATCCTTCCAGAAACTATTCGCATTTATTTTATCTGGAACACAAGTAAAATTCCCAAGCACTTTATCTGTCACATAATCGCGTTTCTTAGGATTTTCACACATCTCTTCACAATCCCATTGAACGATTCCCAGAGACGACAAATACGTCATCCCTTCGAGAGCTTGCGAACAAAAAATTTCATTGTCAATCCAATTAAAATACTTGAGATTCGGCAAATACTTGACCAGCTTTTCGACATCCAATTCCGACAAATTGTTCGAATAAAGCGCCAACTGGTACATTTTTGGATTATATTTGAGCAATTCTGCCGGAAATGATTTGAGATTATTCCATTCGAGGAATAACTTTTGCAACTTTGGCATGCCCGCGAAAAAACTCAAATCCGGAAATTCCGTCAAAAGATTGGAACCCAAATTAAGAAAAGCCATTTTCGGTACGCCTTGAAACGTTGTCGGATGTAAAACTTTAATTTTGTTCGAATGAAGCCGAAGCGTTTCTAGATTGGCACACGCGTAAAATGCATCTTCCGTAACTTCCTGGACTCCGGATTCACCCAATTGCAAATTTTTCATTTTTGGAAAAGCCCGGCAAATGTTGCTGTAAACGACGGGAATGAGGCTCGACTCAAATTCCACATATTCAATTTCGGTTTTGTTAGCTTTTGGTTTCCAGCGATAATTTGTTGAATTTAGTCGGATATTTTGAAAGGTGCACCAAACAGTTATGGAATCATCGCATCGGTAAGCAGGAAGGTCCCGATCTTTCAATTCTTGCCATGTCGCATCCGGAATACACGTAAAGTTGCCAAGAATTTTTTCCGTCTCATAATTCGTTGATTTCGAGTTGTCACATAAATCGCTACTGCAATCCCATTCGAAAATTTCTTTGGTTGCCAAGAATTTCATGTCTTCGAGAGCATGCGAACAAGCGATATCGTTGTCGAACCAGTTGAAAAATTTGAGTTTCGGCAAGTATTCGACCAATTTTTTGACATTTAATTCCAACAAATCGTTCGAATAAAGTCCCAATTGGTAAATTTCTGGATTTTGTTTCAACAATTCTGCCGGAAATTCTTTCAGATCATTCCATTCCAGAAATAAATACTGCAATTTTGGCATGCCAGCGAAGAAATTCACATCCGGAATTTGAGTCAAATGATTTTCAGCTAAATTGAGAAATTCCAGTTTTTGTAATCCTTTGAAAGTATCTGGATGTAATTCCTTAATTTTATTCGCATGAAGTCGAAGTGTCTTCAAATTCGGGCAAGGAACGAAGGCATTTTCAAAAATTTCTCTCACTCCGGATTTGCCCAGTTGTAAACTTGTCGTGTGCGGAAAAGCGGTGCAAATGTTGTCATAAACCACGGGAATGACGCTGTCCTCAAATTCAACATAATCGATTGGTTTGGAGATTTTTCCACATGATGGAAGCCACTCGTAATTTTTTCGTGTCAATTTAACTTCTTCGTAGAAACAAGATCTAGGTGTTGAAGAGTCGCCCTTGAAAATAGGAATTTCTGCTAAACATGATGAGACAGAAAATAATAAAATTAAAATAAATTTCAAATCCATTTTTGCACGGAAATGATCAAACACGGATGAAATTCGGATTAGAACTGAAAAAAAATTCAAAGATCAAGTTTTTTTATTGCGAATTTTTTTTAAAAAAAAAAGTCTTATCATCGCAATTCTAAAAAAAAATAAAAACAAAAGTGATAACCCAAATTTAATTTCAAGGTGAAATTTTATTTGGAAGTAAATAATTTTAAAAAAGGACAATTTTAATGATTTTTCTATAATTTTTCTCCTAATTTAAAAATGTTGCAATTTTATAATTTTTTATTTTTTAATTTTTCAGTAACGCTGTGCCCCAAAATTTTTTTTTATTTCTTTAAAAATCAAGGAGATTTTGATGGAAATCATCTTTAAATAAAATTTATTTAATTTTAAAAATCAAAAGTTTGTACCTTGAATTAAAAATTTCAAGACCGTTTTTTTCTTTTTTGGCATTTCGTGATAAGAGAAAAAAAATTATTCGATTTTTTGAGAAAAAATCATCATTTAAAAATTTTGCAATTTTATGATTTTTTTTTAATTTTTTCATTGAAATTTTAATTTTAATTTAATTTTATTTAATTTTTTATGTTCATTATATTCCTTTTTTCAAGTAGGTATAGAAGAATCTTCATTTAAATTTGGAGCAAAATAAAATAAATTAAATTTTTAATTCAAAATTAAATTAAATTAAATTTTAATTTAAAATTAAAGTTTTAATTTACAATTAAAGTTTTAATTAGAATTTGTGAAAAGTATATTCAAAATAATTTGTAGATAATAATTGTGATTTGATAAGTATTTTCGATTTTTTTTTTTATAAAATTTTCTAAAATAACAATTTTTTTAAATGAACTTATTTAATAAAAAATTCACAAAAAACCGTCAAAAAATAAATAAAAAATTTCTTAAAAATTAAATTAAACAATAACATAAAATATTTTTTTAAAAAATATTAAAATTAAAAAATTACCCTTTCAAGCATTTTTTTTTTTTGCATTTCGTGATAAGAAAAAAAATTTTTTTACAAAAAATTATTTTTTATTAGATTTTTTGTCAACAATTTTTCAAACAATTTAATTTCCTTTTTTAATTTCTTCCCATTTAGCATCTGGAACACATTTAAAATTGCCATGGACTATTTCCGCTTCATAATCACGATTTTTAGCTCTCTTGCATTGACCTTCACAACCCACTTCAGTAAGTCCTCGAGCTTCCAAGTGTCCTATTCCCTCGAGAGCTTTCGAACAAGACACTTGATTGTCAAACCAATGAAAATACGTGAGTTTCGGCAAATATTCCAACAACTTTTTCACATTCAACTCGAACAAATCATTCGAATTAATTGACAAACGAAAGATTTCTGGATTATGTTGCAACAATTCTGCCGGAAACTCTGTGAGGTTATTCCATTGCAATAATAACGAGTTTAATTTTGGCATTCCAGCAAAGAAATTCAAATCCGGAATTTTAGTTATTTTATTATAAGCCAAGTTAAGAAATTCCAAATTTGCCAATCCCTGAAACGTATTCGGATGTAATGTCTTGATTTTATTTTTATGGAGACGGAGAGTTTTTAAATTTTGACACGCATGGAAGGCATCTTCCGTTATTTCTCTAATTTTTGATTCGCCCAGTTGTAAATTCGTGGTTTTTGGAAAAGCCGTGCAAATGTTGTCGTAAACAACGGGAATGACGCTCGACTCGAATTCGACAAATGCAATTGATTCAGGATTATTTCCTCCAGCGGCTCTTAACTGGAAGTGGAAACGATTTGGAGTCAATTTCACGTTTTTGAAGAAACATAATGTAGCTGTTAAAGAGTCGCACTCGTAAACAGGAATTTCTGCCAAAGAAAGTGAAAAAATAGAAATTAATAAAAGTAAAAATAATTTCATTTTTTTTTGCACAAAAATGATGAAACTCGAACGAAATTTGGATGAGAACTGAAAAAAAAATTCAAAATTATTTATTTTGACACGAAATTCTTATCGTCGCGAATAAAAAATATAAAAAAATTGATAATTTATTCGTTTTAGGGTAAAAAAATTGTTAGAAAGTTGATAAGAAATTATTTTTTTATGATTTTTAATACAAAATTAATGTTTGCTTCTCCCCCTTAGAAAAAATAGGAATTGAAATGAAACAAAATTTGTAGTTGGAATGTCCTTAGATAAATTTAAAAACACTTCAAGGACTTTCTCTTAAGATATTTACCAAAAATGGGTGAGCAAACCAGTGTATTTCCCTCTGAATTAACAATTTCCGAGCTAACCACTGTCATGGGTAAGTTCTAAACTTAAAATTTTCCTCAAAAAATGCATTAAAATTCGTTTTTTTCCAACAAAGTGATCTCCGAAGGAAAAAATCGCAACGAAATCGGGTTCGCCATCTTGGATTTGGCAACACAGCCCATCGTTTATCTGAACCAAATTGTGGATAATTTCTGGTTTACCGACATCACGAAGCAAATTTTGGCCTTTCAAATCAACGTTCTCATCGTTCCTGACCTGCTTTTGAATAAACTTGCACTCCCGAAGTTATTACAGCTGTTGACTCGAAAATATCCTCACATTCCGCAAGTGCAACAAAACTTCCGATCGTTCGATGCACGCAAAGGCGTGGAATATACCAAGAAATTATGCGTCGAGGAATACACAGATCGCGTAATTTCGATCGCGGAAGAGAAACCTTTTGCAATTGCGAGTTTCGCTGCTTTGATGAATTACATCATGATCAATTTTGAAACTTCTTTTGCCCCAAAAACTTTAAGAATTGAGTTTCTGGCGAATTTTTGTAAGCTCAGTATTGATGTCGACACGGTTTTTCGGCTGGAATTGATCAATCCAGCTTCTTGCACGATGTCAGGTCGCAAAGAAGCGGTTTCTTTGTTTAAAATAATGAATAGTTGTGTGACAAAATTGGGCAGCAACACGTTGAGAGCTTTGATTCTCGAGCCGATGGCTGATTTGGGGCAAATTATTGAGAAACAAAATTGCATTGAGGAGTTGATTGAGACGAAAAATTTGCTGCATTTGATAAAAACTGCGTTGAATAACTTCCAAGAGGTTCATAAACTGATGAAATTGCCTTATATCATGACAGCGGTGAGAAATTTTTAAACTTTTAAAAAAAAATTTCATTATAAAAAATTTTAAAATAATTTTTTATTAATGAAAATTTGTTTCTTTAATTAAAAAAATTTTGAAGAATAATTTTTCATCAAAATAATTTTTAAAATTAATTTTTCAATAATAAAAATTAATTTCTTTAATTAAAAAAAATTTTAAAATAATTTTTCATAAAAAAAAAATTTAAAAGTAATTTTTCAATAATAAAAATTAATTTCTTTAATTAAAAAAATTTTTTAAAATTATTTTTCATTAAAAAAAAATTTTTAAATAATTTTTCATAAAAAAAATTCAAAAATAATTTTTCATTAAAAAAATTCTTAATAAAAATTTTTCATTTAAAAAATGTTTAAAAATATTTTTCATTAAAAAATTTTTTTTTTCAGCCAAATTCAACAAAAGCTTCCGATGCGATGGTCAACTTGATCGTCTTGCTTAAAACAATTCTTCAGGATTTACCGGATCTGAAAAAAACTCTTGAAAACTGTCAAACTCCGTTCCTGCAAAATCTCCATGTTGGCTTAAGTAACGAGAAATTTCCCCGAATTCTCGCCAAAATCACGGAAGTCTTGCAACCCGAAGCCCAAAGTGCGCAACGATCACGTTCCGTCTTTTGTCGCATGTTTGCCGTCAAAACTGGCGTCAACGAATTTTTGGATGTCCTGCGTTCGTATTTCACGAAATATGTGGATCAAATTCGGGATCACGTGGCTTTGCTGGCATCTGAGACAAATTTGCCTTTAAGGATGAACCACACGATTCAAAAGGGATTTCACATTCAGCTTTTCCTGACGAAGGACATTCATAATCCGAGCATTCCCGAAAGTCTCGAAGTGCTTCAGCGAACAAATAAATGCATCACAATGACGGATGCAAAGTTGTACGACTTGAATTCGAAAATTTTGAAAATTTCGGGAGAAGTTGATATCATGAGTAATGGGTAAGAATTGAGTTTTTAGTTTTTTTTGCACTAAAATTTTGGGAATTTGAAGAAAATATTTTTTTTTGTAGAATAATCACGGAACTTTACAACAACATCCGCTCGGAGATCTATGTCATTTACATGATTGTCGATATCATCACGGAAATTGATGTTCTTGTGGCATTAGCGCACTTTAGTAAGAAAGTAGGCACTGTGAGACCCATTTTTGGCAGTGAAACGGAAGTTGTTGATGCTGTTCATCCACTTCTTGATACATCATGGAAGCCACGTGCGATTGTTCCGAACAGTTTTGTGAGTTAAAATAATTTTTTATTTAATTTTCCTTTAAAAAAATTTAGAAATTTCATTTTAGAGCAGCAATCCCGACTACAACTTCTTCATAATAACCGGCAATAACATGGCTGGCAAGACAATCTACATCAAAATGATCGCCACATTGCAAATTCTCGCCCAAATGGGTTGTTACGTGCCCGCTAAAAGTGCAAAATTTCGAATGTCTGATAAAATCATGTCTCGCATCGGTTTCGAAGACAACATTGAGCAAAATGCTTCGAGTTTTGCCATTGAAATGCGCGAAATTGAGTTCATAATGCTCAATGTGACGCCCTTTAGTCTCATTATCATCGACGAATTGTGTCGCAGTACGAATGTCGAAGAAGCTCAAGTGCTTTCGTGGTCGATTTGTGAAAATTTGTTAAAATATGTGGGATTTGTGCCGGGCGAGGATGCGTTAAAGTCGGGAGATGTCAGTGCAACTGACGAAATGAAGGTCCTTAATGCAAGAGCTCCTTTTGTTTATGTCACGACACATTTTGAGCATTTATTGAAGTTGACTGAGAAGTTTATGAATGTTACGAAGTAAGTTTTTTTTTGGAGAAAAATTTAAAAAATATTAATTTTTGTTTTAGTTTGATATTGAAGGATAATTTTCATGCAATGGCTTATAAATTGGAAGATCAAAAATGTCATCAGCAACTGAAATTGGCGAAAACGATAAATTTTCCGCAGAGTGTTGTCGAACATGCAGAACGTCTCTTGAATATTCCGGGTCTCATTAATCCTGTAAGTTGATTTTTTCTAAATTTCAAAAGAAAACTTACAAAATAGTATAATTTCTTGAAAATTTTATCTTTTTTAAATTGAAAATATTAAAAAAGAAAAACAAAAATAGATTGAAAAATTTTTGAAAATATTTTAAATAATTTTCAACATATTTTTAAATTTAAAAAAAAGTAAAATTTTTATAAAAATGTAAAAATTAATTTAAAAAAAAATTAAAAATTGTTTATTTTCATAGAAAATTTTTTTTTTAAAAAAAAATTATTTTTTTTGATTTTTTTTAAAAAATTTAAAATATTTATTTTCGGAAATTTTTAAAAAAAATTTGAAAAAAAAATGAAAATAAAATATAAAAATAAATATTTTTGGAAATTTTTTCAAAAATTTAAAATCAATTTTGAAAAATTTGAAAAAAATGAAAATTTTTAATTTTTTCTACCAAAAAAACTTGAAAAATTAAATTTTGAAAAAATTTTTTATCTCAATTTTTTAAATATTTTGTTCAAAATGAAACTCAAAATTTTTTATGAAATTTTTGAAAAAAATATAAAAATTAAAAAAAAATTATTTTCATACAAAATATCAAAATTTTAACAATTTTTGATTTTTTAGGACCCCGAATTCATGGCTTTTGCAGGAAAAACTCCCTTCACCGAGTCGACAAGTCACGAAAAAAGTACAATTTCGAATATTTTATCGGGAGCTGATGGAAATGCCAAAGATTTGTACAATTTGTATGCCATGGTTGCCAAAGTAGCTCGTAATGATGACGACGAGGAAGGCCGAGAAGAGCGTTATTCCACGTTAAAACAAGAATTGGAGTGCGAATTGGAACGAATTTGCAACAATTTAAGTGACTCAAGCAATTTCTTTATTAATGATGATCATAATAGTTATAATAAAAATGATTAATTACTGATATTCTTGCAAAATTTTAACGAAAATGTTACATTTTAAGGATACAAAGTGAAACGAAGCTTGTTAATGTGAGATGTGTGTGTGGTGCAAAATACGTTAAAAAGTCGCAAACGAAAAACTTAAAACTCTTCAGATGATGTTCGGACATCATCGATTTTGAGTATCATCTTAACCAATTGGGTAGCGAGCAAAATTTGTTGCTTTTTGGAATTCAGTGACTCGATGACGTTGTGGTGCTTCATGTCAGAGTTTCCGGTAAGCATGCAATCGACGCCCAAACTGCTGCATTTTTCGCTAATGTGACGCGATTTCAGCTCCGACAGAGTTTCAATCGGTGCCAAACCACTATTTTCCGCCAACGCTAACGGGATTGACTCCAAAGCTTCGGCAAAACCACGGAAAGCGTATTGTTCCAACGACGAAAGTTGATCGGCTTCCTTTGCGACAGCCAATGAGCAGGAAATTTCCGCTGCGCCGCCGCCATAAACGATACGCGAGTCTTTAATCAATGAACGTACGATACACAAGGCATCGTGAATTGATCGTTTAGCTTCCGCGATCAACATTTGATTGCCGCCACGGATCAAAATTGTAACAGCTTTCGAGTTTTTGCACTCCTCGATCACCAACATCTTGTCTTTTGTCGTGCCAAAGGACATTTCACGCACCAAACCGGCAAATCCGAGCTTTTCTGCTGTCAATTCCTCGAAACGGGGCACAATACGACCTCCAGTTGCAATAGCGATCAACTCAATTTCGGGTCCGCCAACCCAACGAACTGCGGGAAGCTCTTGTTGCAACAACAAGTGATTAGCTTCGTCATCGAAACCCCATTGACAGATGGCGAGCGTTGCTCCGGCATCTTTTACTTGCTTTACCATCTCCTGGAATTTGTCTTGTTCGTATTTGCGCAACTCGCGATAGTCGTCGGCGGAGGTGACGTTCAACTTGTGCTTCGTTTTGGGCTTTGGAGGCTCGAAGGGACACGTGAGAATTGCCAGCTTGACGTCTTTCAACGTTTTGGGCATCTGTGAGTGACTCATGGTCTTGTCGATGACAACTCCCTTGACCAAAGTCGTATCTTCGAGTTTTCCGCCAACTTTTGTCTCGATTTTGATCAACTCGAAATTGACATCGCGCTTTTCCAAGTCAGCAACTGCAAGTACAGCGTTGACAGCGATCTCCGCCATTTGTCGATGGCACTTGTTGACGATCTTACTGCCGAGCGTTGTCATGGCAACCTTGATGAGAGGCTCCAAATTATCGAGTTTGATGGGATACGGTTGAGCAATGGCTTCCAATTGTTGCACAGCACATTGCGCAGCAAGCTCAAAGCCATCAGCAATACGGATTGGATGAATTCCGCGATCAATTAACGCATCCGCTTGCTCGAGTAAGGCACCAGCCAAGACAACAACTCCCGTTGTTCCGTCACCGATTTCATCGTCCTGCGATTGCGACAGTTGAACCATCAGCTTGCCGATTTCGTGATCGACATCCATTTGTTTCAGGATGGTAGCGCCGTCATTTGTGACAGTGACTTCGCCATCGGGCGACACGAGAATCTTATCCAAGCCACGGGGACCCAACGAAGTACGGACAATGTTGGCTACAGTACGGGCAGCGATGATGTGACTCTGAAAAGAAAAAAATTCACAGCATGAGTCACGGCTTTTCAGGTGAGGTTATTTTGAAATATTTTAAAACAAAAAATTAAACTTTCAATTGAAACATTCAATTAAAATTCATCAATTATCCCGAAAGAAACTTGTAAAAACGAATTTCAAGCTTTAAATAATAAGAAATCACGAGATTTTTGATGAAATCCAAACCAGATGTTCCGGGTGTGAAAAATACTCACTTTGATGGCATCATTTCCAGTCAATCTCTTTTGTTTGTCCTGATCCTTGAACAGGATGAACGGGTTTCCGTATGAGTCGAAGCACAATTCAGCCATTTTGAGCAGGAATTTTCCACTTTAAACACAGATTTTTCCAGAAATTTAAATTATTTTCAGAACTCGTGCTTCAATGTCGGAAAATCGAGTGACGTTTGATGCTAAAATGTGACAAAGGGTAGAAAGTTGCCCAGTGTGAAATGTCAAATTTAAAATTTTATTTGGCGGTTAAGGGGTTTCAGTCTTCCGAACTTCCCGAATTCCGAGATTTTGAAAATTTTAGAGAAATATATCAAATTTGCGATATATTTCGTCGTAGGAGTTCGTAAAATATTTAATTTCAAGCATTTAATGCTTTTTTGATTTTTTTTTAGAAAAGATTGAAATTTTTTAAAAATTTTTAAGAGATCACATTTTTCTATTATTTTGAAGAGGTTATAAAAATTTTAAGGATTAAAAAGGAATTTAATCTCTTAAAAATAAAGGTATTAAAGTAATTAAGCTCTAAGTAATACAAATAATCTTAATGGATTAAAGTTATCTCTTATAAGATTAAATAAACCCTTTTTAAAAATAATGAATTTAGAAACCTAACCTCAAATTCATTAACTTAAGTCTTATTTTTTTTTTGAAAAATCAAAAAATTACTCAAAAATCAAAATTTTTGTTTGTTTATTGACCCATATATTTCTTATTTTTTTGAAATTCCAAGCGCTATTTTTAATCCCATTGCCGCACTAAACGACAAAAACAAACTTTATCATCATAACAACAAGAAACTTGTTTGCTTGTTTTTTCCCTCTCTTAATCGTTGCATTGCTAGATGGATAGATAGTGAGGTACCTAATCGTCATAATATGGGTGTGTGCAGTGCATACAAAAAAACAAAGAAATCGACCTTAAGAGAGTTTTATATTGACATGTTTTGACCCATAAATTTTCCTTTAAGATGACTCAACAAGTGTGATAAGGATAGAGTGCATGGTAGAGGTATTTTTCAAATGGAACATGCAACAGATGGATGTTATTACGTCACTCAATCATCTTAACAACTGTCCAAAGTACAAGATTCGCCAAAAGAAGACAAAAAAAAACGCGAATATGGAATGAAAGTAAAATTGAATAATTTTTTATTGTGCTAATAATATTTTGTTTCTTTTTTCAGGACGCTGACTTTTGGCTCTTTTTTTTTAAATAAATTTTGATATATCGTTCGACTAAAATTTATGTCTCAGCGAAATTTTCAGGAAGTATCAAATTATTTTTTTTAATTTAATTGAAATTACAATTTTTCAATCAGCAATATTTTTGGACATGAATCATAATCTTCAGATCAATAAAATAGGAATGAAAAGCCAAAAATCATTGAAGAAAGAAATTGCAACAAACACTGCGTCGTCATAAAAAGTCATCAAAGGTCATTGACTTTATCAGGAACCCAATTTCTCAAAATTTGAACTAATTTTGCAACAGCAAAAAAAATCCTCACATGCGTTGATAAGCGTATCATATTCAAATAACGTGTTAATGACGTAAATATTCACACACAAATTATTCATTCAACTGTCCTACTGAATTACATATATACATTTTTTTATTGCGATCACTCGGTAGACTGATATACGCCACTCGATTTTTATTTTTCATACTCAGACATTGACCAGCTTTTACTTCGTTTCAAGAGTTCAGTTAAACTCCGTACTTCATTTAAGCAAGACACGCACTTTTTTTAATTGAACTTTCGTCAAGCAACCAATTTTTTTTCGCCGTTGTTTATTTGTTTTGTAAATTAATATAAATAATTTACTGCTGAACAATGAATTTTTAAGTTGTCAAACGGAAAACAGGTTTTACTGTAACGACCACTTGAAATTATTGTATTATATTGCATTTCAATAGCAGGTGTCTAATCATCGTCACTCCAAACACACCAATAGAAACAGAAGACAGGCAGAAAAACAAAAACAACAATTATTCACAAGACTCTTCTAAATAAACGCTATATGTGTTTGTTTGTGTAAGCACAACTTTACATTCGGACATATCATACGATTTGAATATAGTTGTCGATAGTTGTAAAGAGATCGGGTTTGCCTTACACTTCAAACCGTGTCGTAGGGTATAAAGCAAATCGTGCATTGTTATTTGAGTGTCAGTCTTGATTTAGTACTTTGCATGAAAGGGTCGTTCTCTCTAGCATACAGAACATACAGGCACATCAAATTTGCACAAAAACTTCAAATCGACATTCAAAGGAATCTTTTTAGTCAAACCGGATTACACAACAAAAGCAAAATGAATCGGTGAGTTAAAGTGCAAAATGTTTCATAATGCAAGTGTGTGCAAAAAAAATATGGATACCGGTTAGTTTGTTGTTTTTGTTGTCAAGATGCAAAAAAGTGAACCTTGATCCTTCCTAATTAATAAAATTTGACCAAAAACAAAATTCGTGTCGAGACAAAGAAAAGTCAAATTTGGTGATTGATAATAATGCAAAGAAAACGAAAATAAACTCGTTAAACTGGTTTTAGGAAGAAAGAAGAATAACAAGTGCATTGTTTTTATATAATAATAATTTTCGGAAAGTTTTCAACTTATCAGATCTTATTGAACAAAACAAAAAAAAGTTGTTTTGAAGTGTTAAACCAGAATGTTTTTTTTATGAATCAACCACGCGAAAAACATATGCTTGACGTCCTTGAACTACAAATTTTTTCTTTCATTGTAAATATTCTACGTATGAATAGGCGGCATTCTTTGAAGTTTCCAAATTTTTTTCAAGACCAGAATTTATTAGTTTGTAATAAAAAAAACAACACGTGTTACGTTGATAACGGTCCAGTTTGTCGATGGAAACGACTGGTAAACAATTTGTGACGTCACAGTTTATTGAACTTCTTTAATTTTTCGGGAAAAATAGATTTTCACGAGAACCCGAGAAGTGAAAATTCGGAAAATGCAAAACTCCCGTGTTTGTTTACATTTGAATTTTGTCGCCGAAATTTGTAGAAAATTGTGTTTCAAGGCGTTTTGTGAGCTTAATTGAGGGAAAATTACTGCATTTACATGAGTAAACAAGTCGTAAGAAATTCAAAGTTGCTTGACAATAACAACAACAAACGATAATCGTATCGGATATCACAATTTATTTAGTTTATGCACACACATTCACTGTAAACAACGATGACGACACGAAAAAATAATCATTCTATTGTTCGTTACTTACAACTATTTTGCAGTGTTGGAATTACTTTGATCGCAACCACAATTGAAGGGCAGTCGACAGCAAGTCCCGCATCCGTGCAACAACTTGCCGTTGGCCCAATCGTGACGACGCCCACGAGCAACAAGGAAAACAACAAAATTTCGCAGAATTTGAGCCAGAAACGGACCATGGAGCAATTCAACAAGAATACAAGTCAAGCGACGGAAATCTTGAAGGCGTCACATGTTGTTTGTTTCGACGTCGATTCGACTGTCATCAAAGAGGAAGGTATCGACGAGCTCGCTAAATTCTGCGGAAAAGGAGATGAAGTCAAGGAATTGTAAGATTTTTAAATTTTTCTTGGTAAAAATTGATTTTTATGAAAAAAAAAAATTTTTTTTTAGAACGAAAGAAGCCATGGGAGGCGCAATGAGTTTTGAAGAAGCCCTTACCCGAAGACTGAATATTATTAGACCCACGCAAGCACAAATTAAGGAATTTACTAAATTGCATCCCAGCACAATTACACCGGGATTACGGTAGGTCTCGTTGTTGCCATGCACGATTCTCCGCTAAACAATAAACAAATCTTATCGCTCATTCACTTTGCCTAGACGAAACTTTCAAAACAAGAAAAAAATTAATTTTTGCCCACTTTTCTCTTATCACCCGCAGAGATCTCATAAACAAGTTGAAACAAGAAGGCAAACAAATTTTTTTGATATCTGGCGGATTTGATTGTCTGATAAACGAAGTTGCCATCGAAATTGGAGTTCCCGTCGAAAATGTGTACGCCAACAAACTCTACTTTACGTACGACGGACAATATGCGGGCTTTGATTTGACGCAACCCACGAGTCACAGTGGCGGCAAAGCAGAGGCAATTAATCTCGTGAGACGTCGCACGGAGGCGCCGCACGAACGAAAAATCGTCACAATGATCGGCGACGGCGCTACAGACATGGAAGCTGTACCGCCCGCGGATTACTTCATCGGATTTGGCGGAAATGTTGTGCGGGAAGCCGTGTTCCGGGGCGCTCAGTATTACACCGTCGACTTTAAAAATGTTTTGTGGTAAATGCATGCCAATTAAATTTTAATGTTATAAAACGAATTTTATATAAAAATGAAAATATGTGAATAAAACGTGTCTCTTTAAATAACTTGTATTTCAATGCGATATTCGTTTACAAAAAAAAATGCCAATAATCGCTTAATTAGCTTAAAGTTACGTAAGTTTTTTTTTAGTTGGATCTCTTATAGAGATACAAGTACGCCAATTCTTTGGGGGGATTTTGACTGAGAGCGACCTTTTCGTCGTTGAAGATGATCCATTTGCCGTCTTTTAGGATGTGACACACGTAGTGACCGACTGCTGATGATGTTCCCATGTGCGAGATGAAAGCCACAAGTTCATATTCTGAAAAAAAAAATAAAGAAAAATTTAATTTTTTGATGAAATTTTGAAAAAAATGTCTTATTTTTACAGAAATTCTCAAATAATGACAAAAAAATATTTTAACGAGCATTTTAATATATTTGACTTAATTTTTTAAGAAAAATTTTTAAATTTTAATATTAGAAAATAATTTTTCAAAGAAATTTCTTAAT
>NW_026973444.1:0-25000 GCF_036172545.1 Culicoides brevitarsis | reverse complement strand
TATAATATAAAAAAAATCGAAAAATAATTATTTTTTTAATAATTTAAATATTTTTAAAATAATATCGGTAATAAAAAATTAAATTAATTTTTTGCTTAAAAATTGTATATTATTAAAATTAAAAAATTATTTAAAATAAAAAAAATCCCGATTAAAAAAAAAATTACTTGAAAATTCAAAGTTTTTTTTTTTTTGAATTTAATTTAACGAAAATTGACTGAAATTTTTTTTTTAATTTTTATTAATTTGAAAAATAAATAATTTTAAAAATTTATTTAAACAATAAATAATTTAAAAATTGACCTAAAATTAAATAATTTTTTTTTAAATTAAAAAAAATAATAATAATAATTTTCTTGAAAATAAAAAATTAAATTCTATTGAAAATGTGACAAAAACTAAACTTGTTCCGTCCTCGATCGGAAAAAAGTTCAAGTTTCACAGTAAATTTTTCGCTCAAATACTCGAAACCCTGAGTACATATTTTCAAGTTACGCTTGAAAATCGCTGGCATCATCATCATTTTACGACAACGACGACGACGAAGTAACCGAACGTGTATAAAAATAACTCTGACTGAAAATTTAAAGTAAGCAAAGAGCATTAAAAAAGCACAAACACACATCATAGCCCCGTATTTAAATTTAAAATTTCCGCTGCGTCACATGCTCTCTTATGTCGTGTACGGCAAACTAAATCGAAATACAGACATTTTTGTGCCGTTGTAAGCAGCAACGCAGCACGGATGTGCGGTTTTCATGCATTTTGTTGTGCTGTGCGAGGAGCATACTAAAAGTGTTTGCTAATGCCAAGTAATTGTAGTCGTCGTCGTCGTTGCCTTGTGAAAAATCAATTTTATATGCAACGATCGCCGAGTCAAGTCAAGTCAAGGCATTGTGTTTTGTGGTTTTTATTTTTTTTTTTTTTATGACACACAACTCTTTGTGACGAGCGTTTTTTCAGAACATATTTATTTGTTGGTTTGAGTTTGGCGCGCACACAGTCGCAAACAATTGTGCGCGGCGATCAACTTTGTAGGAGAAAACTTTTTGTTGCTCGTCTGATGATGATGATGATGTGGAAATTTATTCTTGCATGTGTTCGTAGGAAGAAGTGGAGTTACATACAAAGTAACGTCAATATACAATAATAATAATGATGGCTGGTTCCCGACCAAAGTTCATTAATTTCTCGTCATACAAAGTCATTTCAAGTGCATACGATTATTTTTACACACAAAATAACAACATTCATCATTTATGTCATGCAAATCTCGCAAAAGCATTTATTTTAACAACTCAAGTCTCTAGTCTCCGTGAAGAACAACGCGAAAAAAAAATGTTCGCAGGGTGTGGTGTCGATGATGAAGCTGTTTCGAAACGAGAAAAAAATATTTTTTGATTTTTCTCTCGTTTTTCGTGGCAAACAGACCGATGATGAAACCTTACACTCCACAAAGCTCGCATGTGTGTCTGAGAATTGAAATTAAATACGATACACATGGCATTATTACATGCACAAGAATCGCTTTTAATAATAATAATAAAATAAAAAAAAAAGTATAAAAGAATTATAAATCTACAAAACACACAAAAGGAAATTGCTCTCCGATGCCTCGAAGTACTTGTGTAGGTTTCTACATGAATTGTGGAGTCTGGCAAATAAAAGTCGTCAATATACAGAAATACAAAAATTTACTTACACACAAAAGAATGTAACTCGGAAAGTATGCTATGGAAGATTTTTTTCATCGTCGTCGTCGTACGTTAAATGAATAACTCTTGGCAAACATCTCATGGAGATATGTGGAGATATTAATAGCGAACAAGCAGCCAGCAGCAGCATGGCAGTTGTTTACCCGAGAAAATTTTTTTCTTATATTTTTTTTATTTAATCATGTTTAAAATGTGTGTTCCCTTATAAATACACACTTTTTATGTTTTTAGTGCTTCGACGTGGTAAATTTTCATTGGTGTTGATTTTTTTTATGTGCTTCAACATACAAATGAAAGTTGAGGGCAGCCATATAATATAAAAAGTTTTTGAATTTTTGGGTCACATGTTTTTCGTTCGTTCCTCTCTCGAAAAAAAAAATAAAACTAAAAGAGATTATTATTAATTCCACACAACTAAATTGTGGTTCTGAATGAAATTTTAAGCGAGTTAATCTATTGACCACATTTTTTTTGTAAGTTAGGCTGTTTAAAGTTTAATTTAAAGAATTTTGTTCTAAAAAGTTTTATTTAAAAATTTTTAAAATACATAAAAATTAAATTATTTTGAATTTTAATATTTATGAAAACAAATTTTTAATAAAAAAAATAATTTATTATTTTTTATTTATTTATTTTTAAGTTTTTTTTTATTTAAAATAAGTTTTAATTTTGATCCCAAAAATTTAAATGATTTAATTTTTATTTTAAAAAATATTTATTAATTTTTAAATAAAAAAAATTAATTATTTATTTAATATTTATTAAAAATAAAAAAAAATATATTTTTTATACAAAAAAATAAATAAATAAAATAAAAATAGTAATTTTATGAAAACTATTTTTTTTTGAGAGAAAATTTTTCTTAAATATAAAATTTAATTTTAAATAAATATTTTAATATTTTTTAAAAATTTATTAAATAATTTTTTTATTTGTTTAAAAAATTTTAAATTTTATTTAAAAAAAAATTATAAAAAATTGCAACTAAATTTTAAAATAATTTTGCTCCATTAAATCCAACTTTTCAAATGGTGAAAAAAGTTCACATTCAAAGCAGCCTTAAAAAAGAGATTAAAACCAGACTTTACATCTGGATGTCGATCAAACGAGTAGTCGCCATGTTGTAAGATGTGTGCCACCGTCGTCAGTCACACACAACAGCGAGAGAGAGAAAAGAAAAATAATTCGTGGCTCCAATTTACAGTTAAAATTTTATTTTTATACAAATACAAGAGACGCGAGATGAGTGACGACACCACAAAAAAGAAACTTTTTTTTTCGTTCTATCGCATTTAAAGCGAACGAAAGACATGACACAAAGATGTGAAGAGACGCAAAATTGATTATCTTTTTTTTTGTAAGCTCTGTTTGTTAATTTTCAATTCCTTAATGAAATTAATGATCAAACTAACGTATTTGGTTGTCGTCGTCGTCGTTGGCTTCGAGATTTTTGTATGAAGGCGTTGTCGTTGCGATGTGTGAGTGAGTCACTTTGTGGAAAATCTGAATAAACTTATAATTATAACTTGTTTGGCTGCGACGCACGACGACGACGACTGCGGCTGTGTTAGAACATGACATGACTTCTGATACCTGTATTTGTATTCAAATTATACATATATATTATTGTGTTGTATATAATAAATCATGTTTGATAAATGTTTTACATTCATTACAGTTCACTAAACAATTTGTTTATTTATTCTCTTGCTATCGAGAGAGACACAAAAACAACTGAAAAAATTCCTTATGTTTCTTTAAATTCATAATATTGAAGTTTGGTATGCATTTTTACACAAAATCTATATGAAACATACATGGCAAGTTAGTAGTTGTCGTCATAGTTATAATTATTATTATTTACAAGTAACATTCGATACAATTTTATACGATGATGTTTGTTATTGAAAAATATGTTAATTTTGTGTGCACACAAAATATACATTTTATATACATAAAGCAACAACAAAACAACATACAGAACTATTTTACAACACATTATAATTTATAATGGTTCGTATAATAAATGTAATAAGTATAAAATTATTTTCCAAGTAAACAAAGAATGTATAATTACCTACAACAACTACAAATGTACAAGGCAGAGCTTTTATGGGTACAGTTCACATGAGTTGAATTTAGTTTGACTTAACCATCGCATTCAATATCATTGAGCTTTTTTTTGCGCGCATTTTCATAAAAAAATATAAATGGATATTACAATAAATTTGTGAATATCATTAATATTAATAAAAAAAAGTGCAAAATAATAAAATAAAATAAATATAACTTCATGAAAAAAGGTGCGTTTTTTAATGTTTTTTTGTGTCATCATTTTTTTTTAAAGATGATGCTTAATATTTTTTTTGTATATATTTTTTTTTGTGCCCAGAAAAAAAGAATGAATTTTTAAAACATTACATTTATCATTATTGTTGAATTGTGAGTAATCCGATTATGTTTTTTCGACATTATTATTATATTAAGGTGAATGCAATTTTTAAAAATGTTTCATATTTCATCCTAATTATTTTTTTAAAAAGTCAAATTATGATTATTTTAATTTTTTTAAGTTGAAAATAAATAAAATAATTCATAAATTGCTAAAAATTTTAAATATTTGTTATATTTTATAATGTTTATAATAAAAAAATATATAATTTTTAATTTTTTAAAAAGAATTTTGTTATTAAAAAATATTTTTATTAATTTATTTATTGTACAAATTTTTAATACATATATTTTTATTAAAAAAAAAATTGAAAATTAATAAAATAATATTTTTTTATAAAAATATATTAAAAATCAATGTAAAAAGTCAATGTTATTTTAAAAATATTTATTATAAATTATATTATTATAAAAAAAAATTTAACTTTTTACATTGATTTTCAATATATTTTTATAAAAAAAAATATTATTTTATGAAAATTTAATTATTAATTAATTATTTATAATTAATAAAATTAAAAAAAAATATCAATAATAAAACAAAAATATGAAAAAATGCACAAAATCTTAACATTCTAACATTTTACGGTTAAAAATAATATAAAACATTTTTAAAAATTGTTCTTGCCTAATATCGGAACATAACTAACTTGTAGAATATAACAATAAAAAAAATCGCAGCTGCGTGAAGGATCATCTGGATTACCTATTTACTACATTTTCGGCCTTAAACATGTAAACATTAAGCTCTGTATTTATTTTTCATGCCACAAGGCCACCAATTCTTGTAAATAATAATTTTTGTGTTCTTTGCAATAAGTATTTGTCGTTAACGATGCACTCGTCGATGCCACTCGATGACCTCTCACACCTCATATACTTTCAAGAAATATAATTTACGACTATGTTTAATGTTTCAAAGCCACATAAATTAACATTTAATGTCGACAAAAAGCATATAAATGCATGACGTAAGCTCTTTTTACCTTTATTTGCTTACAAAATTTACACACACGAGAATTCTTACAATGTTGCCTGGCAAGGGACTTCAAAGTCATTTTCATTAATAGCAATCAATCGAACTTTTGTGTCTTTTTTTCGTCGAGTTTCGCATTAGAAAGCTTCTTTTACATAAAAATTTCATTAATATTCATTACACATATTTACACTTTTAATAGTAAATTATGTGTGTGTGTTGTTGTGACATTCCAATGTAAGACGTGGTTCGTTTTACGACTGAACTTTTTTTTATGTGTCATCATCATCATAAATTTTCCAATGTGGATTCAGGAAATTTCTCTATGATTAATTTTTTTTTTGTGCATTAAGTGCCCGTTTAATGTTAATGCCCTCATGATTTTATGTAAGTTGTGACGTTAGGTCACTATTTTTATGTAAAAAGTTGCAAAATGCAGCAAAAAACACGTAGCTATAAAATAAATAGTTTGGCATGAATTTTATTATTAGTCATGAATATTATATTTCTCGCACTATTATTATTAATATTAGCGAAAAATCTATTTATTATTTACATTTTAAGCAAAAAAAGCGACGATTATTAAAATTTATGGACATAAAAAGTACAGATTTAAAAAAAAAATATTTTCTTCGAGATTTTTATTTATTTTTTTTTTTTGTTTTGTTAAGTAAGTAGGTGAGGCTTGTAATTGAGTCTTGTAAAAAAAAATTGTTGTTTCTTCAAAATACGATCATAAATTTTATGTGTGTGTGCAAAAGTTACAAGAGAGACATAAATAAAATACAAATATGATGATGATCATTATTTTTATTATTAATATTATGATTATTATTATTTAAAATGAAAAAGTTTAAACCTTTTAACAATAAATGTTTAAGCAAGAAGACGCGTGAAAAGAGAGAAAAAAGGGTTTGGCACCGTCATTATTTTATTGTATAAATATAAAAATGTTAATGTTGTAACGGAACGGACAGAATTTCTCTCTCCATCGACAAAATTATACATTTTAATCGATAAATCTAGTATGCCGTAAGACCAAAACCCGAACCGAATCACAAACAACAAACCGATATATATGTTAAAATATTCATCTAATATGCATCCGCACACTTAGAAACCAAACAAATCTGGCCATGATAATGACTGACATTGAACTTTGTATTTTTATTATTAAATATGTGTTGTACGCCAATCTCTATACTGCATTATTATAAATGTATCTATATCTATCTATCGAGTTTTTTTTTATTTTTTTTTTTTTTTTTTTTTTTAATGCAAAAAAAAAACAACAACAACGCAAGTCACCGTTCACCCTCCGTTGATGATGTTGTTTTGTTCTTGTAACATATTTTTGTCTTTTGAGTCATTTTTGTGGCTTGTCGCTGAAAATCAGGCAAGCTGAACAAAATTGCGCGATAAAAAATTAACATGATATGACACGACGACGACGACGCGGACATATGTACCGCGCGCGACAAAATATGTGACTTTTGTATAGACGCGCAGAAATATGTGTGTTACAATCGCGAGAAGCAGACGATGATTTCATCCGAGTTACTAATTTGCATAAATATGTCGGTGTGTAGTGCGATGAAGACGTTTGTAGTGGAATAAGAGGAAATTTTTCGATGTTTTGGTTCCCTTTGTTGCCAAAAAATTAGTTTTTGCGTTCGTGTGAGTGAAAAAAAGAGAGAATTTGACCTCTTTAAGTTTTCACATTCTTTCGAAGGGGGGAAATTAGGTGGTCTCGGTTTATATTTGATGACGTTTTTTGCATGACGAGACAGGTTTAATGACTTGTCTCTCGTTTTTTTATTGTATTTTGCTAATTTTGTGTTTTTTTTGTTGTTTCTTTGCAGAAATAATTGAACCATATATATTTACAAGACACACAAATTACCCAACAAAATGGATGACGATCAACAGTTCTGTCTCCGATGGAACAATCACCAAAGCACACTTATATCGGTGTTCGATACATTACTAGAGAATGGAACACTTGTAGATTGTACACTAGCTGCCGAAGGAAAATTCCTGAAAGCGCATAAAGTAGTATTGTCCGCCTGCAGTCCGTATTTTGCTGTAAGTTTTTAATTTTTTTCGCGACTTTTTCGTGATTTTTAATGAAATTTGGCATTTTTTTAGGCTTTATTATCGCAACAATACGACAAACATCCTATTTTCATATTGAAAGATGTCAAATTTCAAGAGCTTCGAGCCATGATGGACTACATGTACAGGGGCGAAGTAAATATTTCACAGGACCAATTGGCGGCATTGTTGAAGGCGGCCGAATCATTACAAATCAAGGGCTTGTCTGACAACCGGAGCAATTCCGTGCCCAATAAAGCCGATAACCTCGTGAAGCCACCACCACCAGTACCTGCAGGACCCAAAGGTGGTCTCACGATTAGCGATGCGAAGCGCAAGCAATTGCTTGGCGGTGATTTGGACACAGATTTGTCGACGGTGACACGCGAGGGCTCCACCAGTCCATCGCGAAAACGCAAAAAAATTGGACGGAGACGAAGCATAGACGCGAACAATGTATTAGGTGAGTATTTTTTTTTTCCTTTAAAAAATTTATTTTTTTACTTTATGTCATCTCTTTTCGAATTTTTCGAAAAAAAAAGAAAAAATTTGTCAAATATGACAAATTTTGATTTTTTTTAATTGAAAATCCATGAAAAATTCCATTTTAAATAAAATTTTAATTTATTTTATTTTCTTTAATTTTTGTTCAAATTTTGAAACAACGTGAATAAAAATTATTTAAAAATTTTTAAATTTATTTAAAATTATTATTTCAAAATTTTAAACTATTTAAAAAATAAAAAAAAAATATTTTTAATTAAAAAAATAATTTATTTTAATATAAACAGAAAAACTTGGAAAAAATATAAATAAAAAAAAATATTTTTAAAAATTAAATTTAAAAAAAATAAATAAAAAAAATTAAATTAATTTAATTCATTAATTAATTTTTGATATTTCAATTCTAAAAAAAAATATATCAAAAAAATTAAATTTTAAAATAAAGTGAAATAATTAAATTAAGTCGTCTAAAATTAAAAATATCTCGAGACGAGACTAAACAAATTTTTTTTTCATTCCGCAGATAATCACGAACAACATTCAAATTCCTCGTCACATTCTCATACAACACCTCATATCGCTGCTGCAGGTGCCATTGCTGCAAATGCTGGTAATGTCACAAATAACATTGCTACCTCCACCCCAATTGTATTGCCCGTTACCAAAAAGACTGACCATGATCAAAACAAAACCGCGGACGCAGCTGGCATTGACAGTGCAGCCGAACACGTTGACGATCATCACCACGAACAGGCAAACAACGCACGCAAAGATGGCAAACGCAACACGGCTGGCGACGAAACACACTCGGAACTTATGATCGAACCAAAAAATGAGTATGACGACGACGAGGATGACGAGGGCAATGAACCTGTCGAAGATCTGACCTTGGATGACGAAGATATGATGGACGACATGGATCAGGCAGGCCCGAGTCACGGCGGCGAAGGATCAAGTTCAGGTAAATTCTGCAATATTTCTTTAATTTTCACCACAAAACTGACGAAAAAAAATTATTTAGGATACGGAAACTGGCCAATGGAACGATCACAAGACGAAGGATTTATGGGACAAGATGGAGGACAACCCCGAGACGCACAAGGTAGGCCCGAAATTTCATTACTGAAGCGACACCATAAGGCAACGGGAGATAATTGTACACTTTTCACGATTTCTTACTTTGAAAAATTAATTTTTTTATAATTTTTCTAAAAATTCGCGACCGAAACGTACAAAAATGTCTCGATGCCTTCGTCGTTTCCTCATATTTTTAATTATTTCATGTAATATCATGGTGCTTGGGAGCATCGCAGTGACAAATGAGACCGATTCTAGTCATTTAAGTCCCTCAACCCCCAGAAATTTTTTAAAAATCTTCATAAAAATTGAATTATTTTTTTAAAAATCGTCTCACTTGGAACTGCGATGTTAAAGAAAAAGAAACTTTTTGGATGAGAAACCTCTTCAAAAAGTTTCTTATCTTTAAAAAGTTGTTATTTATTTATTATTATTATGATTACTATAATTATACATTGGTGATTGTGTAGCATCTCTCATTATTTTTAGTTAAAATTATCAATATTTTTTTTTTTATTAAATTATAATTTAATTTTATTAATATTTATTAGTTGGGGGTATATTACACAAAAGAAAAAGATGAAAAATCTTTTTTATATTTCAATAATCTTAAGATTAAGTATCAACACACATTTTTAATTATCATTCCTATTTATATATAAAACGACAATTTTTCTAATTTTTTTTTTTACTTTGTTCACATCTTAATTTTATATATTTATTACTACTCACACACATATCGCACACACATCCATCATAAAAAAACATCATTTTACACAAAAAAAAAAATATTTAGAAAAAATCTCTCTTCTCTGTCCTTGTTTGTGGAAATATCGTCATGTTGTCTCGACATCACGCGCGAATTACTTAATTTTTCATCCAAAAACCACCCCCAATTTCTTATTATTTTTAATTAGTTAAAAAAAACTCAAAAACTCCCTGATTTATTTATTATAAGACATTTAGTTTGTTAAGCAAAATCTTGTAATGTGTGTACAGAAAATCCAATTTGTACAAAGAAAAAATTAAATTTACGAACACGGTTACGGATTGCATGCAAAATTATATTATTTTTAAGATTTTTCCAAATTTGTAAATTTTTTTAATATTTTTTTTTTAAATTTCGAATTGATTCGCGGATCATTTTTTTATAATTTTTTTTAATTGGCATTAAATTTTTTTAAATCGATAATTGTTGAAGTTTTAATAAAATAAAAAAAAAACAATTTTTCAATAAAAATTTTTTTATTGGAGCTTCAACTACGGTCCGGACTCATTTTATTATTAATTTTACGATAAAATGAGCCAAATTTAAATATTTAAAAGTGAAAAGTGAATAAAAAATTAAAAAAAAAAACCAAAAGATGTCACTGGAAGCTGCCGAAGGAACAAATGATGTCCCAATTCCTGGATTTGTAGCTGCTTTATTTAATTTTTACGATTAAATTCAGCAGTGAGGTAAAAAAAAAAGTTGATGGTCGATGTGAAAAAGTTTTAAAAATTAATTTTCACAGTAAGTATTACTTCTTGGTTATCGTATCGGTACCAAGTTGAGCAATAACATTTAATTAATTCAAATTGATGTTATTCCTTACTTTTTTACATAAAATCCTCTCAAAAAAATCTCATGCCCGCCCTCTCAATGCAACTGTGTCTTACCCATGTCTCGAAATCTTGCCCAAAGTTTCACTCGTCCCAAAAAAAAACATTTCTCGAAATTCATAAATTGCTTTTCAGCTGAGATGACGAAAAAAATAAGTGAACATAGGCCATGTTCACTGAAGATGATGGAAGGATTGTGACAAGAAATTGTTTAAAGAAAGCAATGAAAATGGTAAAGTTTCGTAAAAATTATTTTATAAATGGAAAATCGTTATTTATGGTATTTTAAACAAATTTTAAGACTTTCATAAATCAAAAATTTTTATTAAAAAAAAAACAATTTTGAACTTACGAATTTCAATAATTTACAATTTTATAATAAAAAATATTAAAATTAAATTTATTAAAAATTAAAATTATATTTTAGTTAAAAATTAATGAATTTAATTAAAATTTTAATTTAATTTATTTTTTAAAATAAAATGAATTAATTTTTTTAATATTTTTTTTAAATTTTATTAAAATAATTAAATTAAATTTATTTTATTGAATTGAATTGAATTATTCAAATTTTAAATAAATTATTTAAATTTTTATTAAAATTTTCTTCAAGTAAATTAATTTTTATAAATATTTTTTTTCATTAGTATTTCAAAGCCAAAAAATATGAATTAAAATTTATTAATTATTTTTTATTTAAAATTTAAAATAAATAAAAATAATAATTTAATATAAAAATTGTGAACGATAAATGGTCAAATTTTTCTAAGAACTTTAATTAAAAATTAAATAAAAAATTTTATATAAAAATTATCTGGAACCACATTAATTTCCACAAAAATATTTTAATTTTTACGAGATTTTCCATTTTTTACATTTGCTCAAAGTTTATTATTTATAAAAAAAAGTTCATCAAGTAACTTTCATACATAAATTTTAATATTTTGTCTCTCATACCTTAATTTCCGTACAAATATTATCCATCATTTTAATATCTTTTGATGTCAGATACGAAACAAAAACCCAAATTTAACGATTTTGTGGTTTCCTTTGATGCTGAAACCTATTTTACTTTTATCCTGCATGAAATTTATGTATGAAAGTCTTGCTGATTATCATTAAATTTAAGATAAATAACAAGAATTTCAAGGAAGATATAAAAATATGAGAGGTTTATACTATATAAAAGGAATGATCATTAGAAATATGTTTTGTAAAAGGTTTAATTTTACAAAAACTTTACGAAAATACCCCCAAAAAACATACTACACTCATTTCATATATTTTATTATATTAAATATTTTTTCTGTATTATTTGAATTTTTATACTAACTTATTTTTTTAACGCACAAAAAAAAATACAATAAATTTAACAAAAACTGATTTGATTGAAAAAGAGCACCCACAACTGATCCCGTTTTGTTAGTAGATTGACAGAAAAAAAAATTGCAATTTGTTTCATTGCTTCATATTTTTCATACATTTTTTTCTAAATCTATGAATAATATTTATAATAATAATAATTTTAAATGGAAAAATGAATCACCACAACCGCTTCCTTTGTTCTCTCATATTTACTTGCAGCGACATACCGTCTCTTAAAGCAACTGGACTTGCTAAAGGATAGTAGCTCTAGCAGCACAGCCGCTCACAATGCACAGCTAGAGCAATTTTATTCAAGTTCAGGCTCCAATAATCTCAAGTGTCCGCGATGTTCGCGCTTCTACTCGCTACCTTGCACCCTTATTCGGCACATTCGGTACGAGTGCGGGGTCGATAAGCAGTTCGCTTGTCGGGTGTGCGGCAAGAAGTTTGCAAGACGTGACATTTTGCGGTCGCACGAGGCAAAATTACACAGTTTCTACGAACAGTTATAAGAAAATTACAAGAGATTGAATTAAGAAACGAGAAATTTTGTGCCACAATAGAAACCTCATCCCAAAAAATGAGGCATTAAACTAGAATTTATATATCTTCCTTGAAATTTTATTGTTAAAAATTATAATTTATACTTTTTTGATCAAAGGTAAGTTAACCGAACACAAAAAAAAATTCAAATTTTAATCAAAAAGCGACGTGATTGCAAATAATTTTATCTTGTTTGAGCCATTTTTTATTAAAAATACCCACCAACTTTCGTGATTGCCTCACTTTTTGATTGTTTTTTATCACGAGTTACATAATTGCAAAAATCAGTTAAAAAATTTGATCAAACCTAGAAAAATAGCATTTTGTATTGTAAATATTCATTTGTTAAGAACACAGTTTTAAGAATTATTATAAAAGAAAATCGAATTTAAATAAAGAAATCGCTCGTTCTTGATACAAAAAAGGTCGTTTGGCTTGTTTTGTATCAAAAACGGGTGGAAATATATTTTGAAGTCAAAAATATGTTTTTTGTTTTGTTTTACTTTTTCTGTAAATATTTTCTCGTTACTCAATTTTTAGTTTTATGGAGAGGAGTTTTTTTAAATTCAAGTAGAAAATTTGAGAAAAATCCCAAAATGTGCTTAAAAATCTAAAAAAAAAAATTTTTTAAAGAAAAAATAATTGAGATTTTATTTGAAAATTTTTAAAAACCACAAAAGGACTTTTCAGAGAGAGCGATGATGTCCTTGCCCAACCTAACATTAAGAAAAATGTTAATTTTTCGAACATTTTTACACATTTTGTGGATTTTTCTCGAACTTCTAGTTGAATTCAATCCTTTTTTATTGATAATCCTGCGATTTTTGGTCTCCCTTTGATCCACATTCGAGATTTTTGTCTCAGAAAATCCATATTGGACTCACTTTTCGTTTATTTTTCATCCCATTAAAATTTTTGTCTCAAGAAATTTTTCTTTCGGTCTCATTTTTCGTTAATTTTTGATCCCAATTCGTGATTTTTGCTCTAAAATCCTTATTTTGGTCCCAAAAACATCAATTTTCTCGAGAAAAATTCTGAGTTGATAACAAAAAATTTAATTTTTTTCCCAGAACTCGATTTTTCATCCTCGAATATCGTTCATTGATGTCTCAAAATATCTGAATGAAGCTTCATTAGTATTATCTCTCTTTTTCCTGTGATGGCTTACATAAAAATCAAAATATCATTCTGTGTAAATAACATCATTTAAATACATTTAAGGGAATACGGGTCTCACTTTTTCCAACTTCATTCACGTAATTTTGACATTTTTTATATTATTTTTCACCAAATTTCACCCCCACAATTTTTTTTCTTTAATTTTTTTTTAATTACAAAAAATTACTTGAATGAAGTTTTCTTCTTTTCACGTCTTTCGTTCATTTTTTTCGTATAAATTTATTTTTTTGAGAAAAACATTCAAAAATTTTTTATTCGGTTTGACTCCCATGAATTTGTATTTCAATGTTTTTGCAGATATTGTCCCATTTTACGCATCATCGCCACTTTTTCACGATCCATCGGTCGTCATTCGGGTCTGCAGTAGTCGACGACGCCGTTACAGTCAACCCGCTCCCTTTTCGCCGCCAATTTTCGGCTCGTCTTCCGCTTTGTGTGCCACTGCCAAGGCATCGAACGAGATTCGGTGCGTGCATTGCGACTTTCGGTGCACGTGGAAGTACGACCTGAAAATGCATTTAAAGAAAAAACACGGAGTCATTGTTAAAAATTAACTAGCTTGTAATTTTGACATGTAAATATTTATTGATACTTGTTTAAGGAGATTTTATTGAAATAAAGCGGTGTGATATACGAAATTTATCTTTTACTCTTCTCTCATTTACTTAGTCTTGACACTTAGATGCACGTTGTGTGGTATTGTAGAGCTATTTTATTTTTTTTTTCGATTTTTTTTTTAGTTAGTTGCTTTTTTTGTTCTTTCATTTAATTCATTTTAATATTCTTTTCATTTTTTTAACATTTTCCCATATTTTTTTCTTTTATTTTTCGGTTTGTCCCAAAAAAATCTAACAAAAAATCAAACTAAACACTGACACACACACAAAAACACACGAAAAATGGCAGAGCTCAAATTTAACACGAAACACGACGAAGGTACCGAGCGTTTCCCATGCACCGTCTGCAACAAAAGCTACTTGCGCAAGCGACATCTGCAACGCCACATGCGTGACGAGTGCATCGGCATCCCGCCACGCTTCCACTGCGAATACTGTCCGTCAAAATTCCGTCGAAAGTATCACTTGGTGCGTCATTTGAGCTCGAAACACGGCATTCCCAAGCTACTTAACGGCAATTCCGTGACCCTCACCCACTTGCCGTCACCCCAGCATCACGCACACATGCCAATGAAACACGAAAACACCGACACCGATGGCGAAAATATGCCGGAATTGCCAAATGCGAACATTTTGATGCCTTCGATTACGATGACCACGACGCCCACAAGCAATGCAGATCGCTTTTCCGTCGATGCGTTGATGATGAAACAAGAAATGCCCACTGCCTTGGAGAATATGGTGCCTCTAGACTTTTCGCATGCTGCTACGGATGAGGCGGCAGGCTTTGATCCCAATAAAATTCCGGCTGATATGACGTTGCGGACCTTTCAGAACTTGAAATATTTGTTCACGAACTTTGCCATGAACAATGTTCCGAATTTCACGAGTACTTAAGGCGCTATGGGGTACCGGAAATGCACCAAAGACATATCAAACTTACTTTTTTCATCATCTTGCACATTATTATCGGGCTCTCATATGATCTCATTATACGTTAATGACTTAATTTTCATTTTATTTATATTATTTTAACTTATTTTAGTGTTATTTTTAGTAAAATCCCCCATGATATGATATTTTTATTATCTCATTAAATTTTAAAAATTAATTTTTTAAGTACTATACACGAAAAATCGAAGACTTGAACCAGTTATGACAGAAATTTCATTCCAAAGACGACATTTTTAACCTTAAGTTATATTAATATTTTACTTTTAATTAATATTTATCCTTAAATTTTTAATTATATTGTACTTTTTTGCATTTTTACTCTTAAATTAATTTTTATTTTTAAGCTTGGCCGAATATTTTTTTAACTAACACATTTTTTTAACATAACTAATTTTTTATTAATATTGGCAAACTAAAAAAAAATAATCATATCCAAAAAAAATTCATACAACATTCCTTATGTTATTTTTTCTCTTTCCAATTTTTTTGTATCTTTTTTAGATGCTATTAGTATGCACAGTTGTAGCCTCAGGCCTCAAAGTATTAACCGTAACAATAATAATAGTCATTTTACTACCAATACATCTTCTTCCTCCTTTCAATCACAATCGCAATTTCCAAATCGCTACATTTGTCATCTGTGTGGAAAATCGTACACGGCCAAGGGTAGCTTAGTGCGGCACAAAAAATTCGAATGTCAGTATAATCCAGCGATAGTTACGTTTAAATGTCCTTATTGTAGTCACGAGAGTCGCCGACGAGATCATCTGCGGTGCCATGTCATGAAACATTTAAAGAATGGAGGGACGGCGACTGTAGTGTAGACATTTTAGCCAAAAATTAACAAAAAAAAAAAAATACAAATATTCGATTGTGCCATTGAAACTTTTTGAAATCCAGCCATCATACATTTTTTATTAAAAAAAATTAAATAGCAAAAATAATTCATTAAATATTGAAATAATCAGGACCAAAGTACTACAAGATAATTAATATTATTAATAATTTTTATATTTTTTTTCTTTCTTTTTTAAGTTAGAATTAACTTTTATAATCATATAGAATTAAACAAACAATATTATACTCAAAATACGATTAATTTATAAAAAAACTGATTATAACCTTTGAGTTTCATTATTTATTAATAATTATTAAGATTCTCAATTTGAGCCAAATATTATTAAAAAAAAAATAAAATGTGAAAAATTAAAAACATGACAAACAAAAAATAATGATACACAAAGACAATAATGATAATTTATTTTTATTAAACAAACAAAAAGTATTCTTTATTATTAATAATTAATATATTATATAATGATAAGAAATAATAAAAAAAACAAAAAATATATAATAAAAAAAATTAAAAAAAAAATTAAATTCAAAATTTTTTGATGTGACCCAACCCACCCAAAATAGTTCAAAATATACAAAAATACACAATTTCATCCCCTTTTTGTGTCTCAAATCATCATCTCATCATCATCTTTAATGTTTAACTGTAAAATTATTATAAAAATTTACAAATAAAACTAACAAAAAATTTAAAATATTTTTTCAGGAACTGCTAGCGCCGGCACTGGCGGTCAAATAGTGTACAATCATCATGGTTTCGAATACAAAGATATCTGGTATAATTTAAAATTTTCCGACTTGAGTCGACTCATTAACGGAGAAGGACGCTACGGATGTCCTCGTGCCAATTGTGCCAAAACCTACAAAGATGCCAGTTCATTACAACGACATATTAGGTGAGTTTATTAATAAAAAAATATTTTTTTTGTTATTTTTCATGAATATTTTTTTAAAAGGTACGAATGTGGCGGAATGAAAAAATTTCGTTGCATAATGTGTGGCAAGGCCTTCTCGCAAGGCTCCCACCTTAAACGACATTTAGAGTCTGGTGTTTGTATCAAATACTATTTTTAGTCATTACTGCAAGAGAAACGCCACAGTCATAATAATAATAAACATATAAATAGTTGATACCAAAAGAAACTAGTAAAACAAGGAAATTAGGTCCAAAGAAACAAAACAAAGAAATATATATTATTATTATATAGAAAAAAAAATATATATCAAAGAGAGCTCTTTCGGACGTTTCATGAGTGCGTCCCCAAAAAATACTCAAGAAAAGTATAAAATAGAGAAATTTTATTTAAAAAAAATATTTATATATTTAAAAATATATATTATTATACAAATACCGAAAAAAATATATATACATAAATTATATATTTGAAAAAAAAAGTTATAGGAGAAATACTTGTTTTTGTTGTTGCTGATATTTAAAAAAGATTTTAGTTGTTGTTGTTTTTATTGATTAATTAGTTAAAAATAATATTTATTTATGATAGGCAGTATAAAACTAACGAGATTTTTTTATATAGAAAAAAAGAACAAATTATTATTAGTAGGTAGCTAACCTTGTTTTATGAAACTCCTTAACAAATTATTACTTATTATAGTTCCTTTGATTCAATTTAACTTCACCGCACTCGTGTTTATACCAAAAAACAAAAAAATTAAAAAAAATAATAGTCAAATTCTAAGTCATTTTTAAAAATAATAATCTTAGTTATTTATTGTTATTGTTACTAATTTTATTATAATTATTAATTATTTATTACAAAAAAAAATCTAGATACGTCATAAAATGACAAATGTTATTAATTGTTGATTTTCTTCAAGATATATTTAATTAATAAATAGATGTTTTATCTTTGTTATCGCTTTCTTAAAAATTTTATATACATATATTTATTTATGCTTAAAAGTGATGCCATTGTTAGAATATATTGAATTATAAATTATTATTTTAATATTAAACAAAGGAAAAAACATAATCTAGTCGTTTTACGAAGATTTACTTGAAAAAAAAAAATTATCGCTTCTTACTAAAAAAAAAAATAAATCAATCGACTGCAACTAACATTATTTTCTAATTTATTATTAATATTTTAAGTTTCGAACGTATCATCAAAAAAAAAAAAATAAAAATATTGTCTTCGAGAAAATTGAATTAAGTAATGAAACCAAATATTAAAGAAAAAAAAATAAATAAAAAAAAACGTACAGTTAGAAAAAAAACACATCAAACATATAGAACAAACATATTTTTAAAGTAACAAAGAAAATAGTTGATAACAAAATATACACAGTCAAACTCATATGAGACCTTATTATAATAAAATTATAAAAGAAAACAATAAAAAAATATATTGAATGAATTTTAGAAGAAAAAAAAATATTTTTAAATTATAAAATGTACAAAAAAAATCATCCCAGTGGTTGAGAGTCTCGGATATTTCCTTCATGTAAGTATTTTATAATTTTATTTTTTTATAGAAAAATGTATATTTTTATTTAAATATCGAATAAAAAGTTAAAAGTCTTTAACATGTTTATTTTTTTTTTTTTTTTGGTGTATTTGCATGTTAATTTGTAAATATTTCATTATTAATTATATTTTATTATATATTAAAATAAAAAATGTAAATATTTTAATTTCTTGTAAATATAATTAAAATTTAATATTTTTAATAAAATTCTAATAATTTTTAATATTTTTTATCATTCTCAGGTAGTCTTTCGATGTTGTCAATCACGCCAATCGGACCGCATCGATTACGTACAAAGTCACTAAGCAACCCGTCGCCGGCCCATAGCAAAGTCTCCTCCTGGGACACCCTCGAAAATGTCTACAAATGCCTTAACGGATGCGGTCGGTCCTACAAGTTGCTTAGTTCGCTCCAACGACACCTCAGTTTGGAGTGTGGTGTGCCAAAAAAGTTCATTTGTTTCATATGTGATAAAGCTTACACGCGAAAAGAATCTCTCAAGTATCACATGTCCGAGAAACATAAAGTTATGATATGAGAAAAAAATAATAAATTTAAAAAATGTAAAAAATTGTGTCTTATTTCCTACTTTTCAACGATTTTTAGCACAGTTCATGTCTCTGTAACGTTTAATTTTCTGTTAAAACATTTTTTTGAATTAAATTTTTCTAACAAATCATTTTATTATTCTTTTTCAGTCGCCACCACATCCAGCAATTACATGACCGAAGAATATATCATCGAAGAATCCAGTGGAAAAATTTATCTCCCGGTCAATTTCGACCCCGATGGCATCCAAATCCTCGAAATCGACGACGAAAACGTCAAAATATGGGATGATAAACTCAAAATTTTACGAGACACAACAACTTCGGAGCCCGAAACTGCCATATTTACCGAACAATCGATGATTTTGCCCGAAATAAAGGCTGAATTGAACGAAATAACGGAGACTTTGCCGGAAATTGTCGAAGAAAATGTCTTGGTTGCGAAAATGGTGACCACCAAAGATGGAAAAGTCAAAGTCAGGCGCATTCCGTCACACATGCAACCGAAAAAGGCGACGGGAGAACGTCATTTGTGCCCAAAATGCAAAAGTTCCTATGCGCAACGCAAAAATTTACAAAGACATTTGAGATTGGAATGCGGTCAGGAACCGAAATTTCCGTGTCCTTATTGTCAGTTGAGGTGCAAGAGAAATAATCAGTTGCAACATCACATTGTGACAAAGCATCAAATGGCAATGCAAGAGACTGGAAGTTAAAAAATGGTGAGATTTAAAAAAAATTATAATTTTTTAAAAAATTGATAAAATTTTATTTTTTTCAGAAAAAATTGATGAAGTACGACTGAGCTAGATAATTAAACCAAAAAATAGTTTAAATTGTTATTTATTATTAACATAAAATGAAGATTTTTTCTCAAAAAAAATCTCATAAAATATTCGAATGAAGTATTAAAGTTGAAAATAATTAAAAATAAAAAAAAAATTAAATTAAACTAACCTTGTGTGTGTTTTTTTCTAACAAAATCATCTAAAATCATGCTAATAACTTAAATTCACTCATACTAACCCCCACAATTTTTTGTATCATTTAACATTTTTTAATTATTATTTTTTGTAAATATTTTTAAAATTATAATTTTTTATAAATAAAAATAAAAAAGTAAGGTAGTTGATTAAAATTAAGTTTAAAAAATTTTTATTAACAATTTCATTCAAATTTTTCAGGAACATCGAAAACGGATCCATCGAAAGACGTGCTCACGTTAGCGGACTTGAATGACTGTCTCTTGGAAAGTAACGATATTGTGGTGTCAAAAACGAAAAAAGGCATTGTTTTGTTGCGACTTAAGAAAGATGACGACTTGCCGGAACAACAAATCGGCCATCAGCAAGTTATGACATTAAAAAAAGACGAAAAAGGAGGCGTGATGTTCAAAGAATGCGGTAAAGTTGAAATTTCTGATGACTCTGGTGGTGGTTCTGGGTCTTTTCTGTCTTTTTCACATTTTTTCCTATTTAATTTAATTATTATTTATTTAGAAATATTTGTTTAAAAATTATTTTAAAAACAAAAAATGAAGTTTTATTTTATTTTGTAGTGTTTAATTTTAAGATTTAGTTTAATTTTCTATTAAGAATTTATTTTTAGTACACAATCTCCAACTTTATCGCTTTTTTTAGTATAATTTTCTATTTTACTATCATTTTGTATTTCAAAACCGACAAAAATAAGGATTTCTAACAGAATTTTTGGCATGTTAGAAGTTTTTATCTTGTCTCTTTCGCAAAATTTTCCTTTTTTTAGTTTAGTTTTAACGTTGATTAATTAATTTTTTGCAGAAATTCGTCCGATCTCAACGAAAAAGCAACAACCAAAGCTAGTCGAACGGTCAGCCAATGTCTCCATAACGCCTCTGGGTCAACTAGCGGTCGCCAAGTTGCCCGTGCAAGCACCAACTGTCGTTGCGGCGACCCCAACTTCCATAATCCCGGTGAAAAAAGTCTCCCATCCGCGCATAAAATACTCGAAACTCGTCAATCCGAGTGCTCAACTGCAGCAAACGACGTCGCAAAATGTCATCGAAGCTGCGCCACAGCAAGTCACGTTGCAACAACAGCAACAACAACAATTTTTCATCACACGCAAGATTCTGCCGGTCCAAGCGGCAATTCAAACGACTCCCGTTGCTGCCACACAAACGACGCCCCGCGTTGTTACGACAAGCAACACCCTTCCCACCCAAATTCTGAAAGTATTTACGGACTTTGACGGTAATTCCGTCGCTACGTTGCCAACTTCGACGTCGCAAGCGGGCCAATCGTCGAGCAGCGACTTCCCCGTTGGCATTGTCGATGATTTGGATTACACGGGCATCGATGACATTGAATTGCCGGACGATGTGCACTTCTCGGACACCTTTAAAGCCACCAGTTTCAAGACGCATGACCAAAGTAACAACAGCATCTCATCCAACTCGAATGATCCGACAGTTTTGCATACCGACAAGTACACAATCTTCCACGATGGCAGCAAATTCGATCCGAATCAGATCCATTTGAGCGAAAATTCGATGAGTGACGCTGACGATGCGAAACAATATTCGTGTCAGCACTGCGGAAAGCGATATCGGTGGAAGAGTACGTTGCGACGTCATGAAAATGTTGAATGTGGCGGCAAGGAGGCATCGCACCAGTGTCCCTATTGCCCCTACAAGGCCAAACAACGAGGAAATTTGGGCGTTCACGTACGAAAACATCACTCGAACTTGCCGCCGTTGCTCACGAGACGCAATAAAAAGGCCATGATGGGCGGACAACTCTCCAGTGACGACTTTGGAATGACCAGCAACAAGTCATTTTAAGTAAAAAGCCCTGAAAATGAAAAGAAAAACGAGATTTACATTAAAAATAATTAAAATTATTATGTACTTTGATGTTAACTTTAGAACTTCTATGAAGTATTCGCATCACAAACATTTTCCTTATATATTTGATCCTATTTGATCCAAAGTTTTATCTCATAGTTTTTTAATAAGTTAGATTTTTACACAAAAAATCGTTATTTTTAGTAGTGTCATGTAACAAAAATTAAGTTTTAACTCTAGAATAGACTTCAGCTTATTATTATTAAACTTTCCCGGTAGAAAGGAAAGATTTTTCTCATTTCAGTGCATTATTAAATATTTGAGATTATTATTTTAAACCCCCTTAAATGTATAGAAAGCCCAGTATTTAATATTAAAACAAATATAAATATTAAATTTCAATCATTTTAAACAATAGAATTATAAAAAATATGCATTTGTGTCATAAAATGTACTTAAAATGTAAAAAAAATAAAATTTTCGTACAAAATTGATTCAATGTAAATTTTGAAAAGAAAAAAAATCTTTACAAATCAATGTATTTTAAATGTTTTAATCTTTAATACAAAAATGTACATAAAATTGTTCAAACTTGTCTCCTTAATGAGTATAAAAAACATTTATTATTATTAATATTAAGAAAAAAAAATTAAAACGAACAAAAAAATAAAATAAAAAATAAGTACGTGTTTGATTGTATTGAAAAAATAAAAAAAAAATAATACTCAATTTTGTCTAAATTTATTAAATTTAAATTACAACAACAACAACAAAAAATATCACAAGACACAGTTTTTATATAATTTAAACATTAATTATTATTTATTTTTTTCAGTGGATGTTCAATATTGAACTTTTTAAGATCCCTTACTAATATTATTTTATTTTTCTTTTCAGGTAATGATGACGATTTGACCGAAAAATATTCAAAATTCAAGATCTGGAGTGTAATTTTTAATTTTTTTCCTTTAAAAAAATATTTTCTTAAAAACAAAATTTAAAATTAAAGGAAAAAATTTTTTTAGGCACTTTTTTCGTTTTTCGCTCCCATACTAATTTATTTTTTTTACATTTTAGATTCCCTGCCACCCCTAACAACCTTCTCTTGTGGATTAGTAGTGCCAAAAACCTTTGCCGTAGATCCCAAACTCCTCTATCATTGTCGCAAATGCGGAAAAGCCTATGAAACGCGTTACAGTTGCGTGCGACACGAGAACACCTTATGCGGCATCGAGCCAAAATTCAGGTGTGTTTATTGCGAGTTCCGCACAAAGTACAAGTACAACTTGAAAGTACACTACCAGTACAAGCACAAGGAGGAAATGGAACGATTGGAGATTACGGCAAAGATGTGCAACTTGATGAGTGCCGGCGACGATGCGATTGGATGACAAGCTTATGAGGACTTTATCTCAATGATGACTGGACCGAATTTGTAAAAAAATTGAAAAAATTGAATTAAAAACAGGACTGCAAGTATTAAAAATGCCAAAAAGTTAAAAAAAAATATTTACTCATAACATAAATTGATGTTTCACACAAAAAACACACATGTTAAAAAATATTTGTCGTGCTACTCCCCAAGAAAAAAAGTTAAAAAAAATGTTTGTTGATTGTTTGTTTGTTGTTTGAGTTTTTTATAATAAAAAAAGACTATGGAAAGTCACAGACTGACAGTGCACGCAAGACAGGAGCGTGTGAGGAGCTGAAATGATGTGTTAATTAATGATTATTAGTATTATATTTAAAAAAAAAAACAAAAAGAAAAAAGTTATTAACATACAATTTGTGTTTTATTTTGTATTTGTTGTCAATTCATTACTAATACCATGCACCTCATCTACTAATCCGATCATTGGCTGTGGTATTTCTTAGAAAAATGACTATTAACCCGCATTCTCATTTTAGTTTTATTTTTTTACTAACATTTATTTTATTTTTTTATATTTTTTTTTACAAATGAAACGAAATTTTCTTTAATTTTTTTTTATTTATTTTAAATGTTTAATTAAAATTTAATTTTTTTATTAATAAAAAAAAAATTATAAAATTTATTAATATTAAATCAATTAATTTTAATTAAACATATTTAATTTTTTAACCAAAGTGCTCCAAATTTATTTACAAATAAAAATTTTAAATTTGCATAAAAAATTACTGCTTTTCTTTAGTTAAATATTGAATTTTCAAGAAATATTTTTTTTTAAATTCGTATAAAAATTTTCTTTTTAAAATATTTTCCCCCAAAATACCTGTAAAATAAATTTTAAATTTTTTCACACATATTATGTTATAAATAAATATTTTTTTTTTATTAAAAATTAAATATTTATTTTTTTTTAATATATTTTAAATAATTTTTTTAAATAAAAAGTTTTTTTTTTGCTTGAAATTCTTTAAATAAGATCAAAATTCAATCTAAAGTCAAAGATAAAAATTTTATTTTTAAAAAATTAAAAAAAATATATGAACTAAAGGTCAAAAATTGTTAAAAATTTTATTTTATTTTTTTTTTAATTAATTTTTGATGTAATTTAATTTTTAATAAAAAAACATAATATGATTCAGAAAATATTTAAAGTCAGTCACTTTATATTCCAAAGTACTTTATAATTTTTTAAAAATTTACTCGACATTTTAGGCGACAAAAATTAAAATAAATTTGGAGCGACCTTAATTAAAAATTAATTTTTCGTCAATTTCTTTATAAAAAAAGAAAAATTTCGTTTCATTCGTCAAAATATATTTTTTTTATTTTTTTTTTATTATTTACGATAAGGCATCCCCTTACTAATTTATTTATAATTTTATTTTAATTTAAACAAAAAATTACTTTTAACATTATTTTACTTCCAAAATTTATTTTTCTTTTATTAATTTTCATTTCTTTATTTTTTTTTATTTCTCCCCATCCACTCTCCCCGTCTCTTCCACACACGAACGAACTCGTCTCTCGCCTCGCACAGATGACTTGACCATCACAAAGATCGCCGGTCTCACCTGGAGCGAATGGAATGCCCGTCTCGCGATGCCGCTCGTGCAAACGCTGCGCGAAGGCCCACACCCGCTCGTCTTTTCGCGCGACTTTGGAGCCGGCAGCGTTGGTTCGCTCGACAAACTCGGCACGCCCGGCAACAATAACAGCGGCGGCGGCGGCACTCCTGGAACACCCGGAAGCGGTAGCGGCGGCGGCATCGGTCCCGCCGATCA